>NW_011369951.1:8401073-8414547 GCF_000735185.1 Notothenia coriiceps
CTCGTCAGCGCGAGTGAGTGATAAATTGTGCACTCGACGGGTAATAATGGATTATGACGGAAATGTTACAATCCTGTCCGTCAAAATGACTGACAACGAAAAAGTCTAAAGCCACCACTGCTTGGGAGAAAGAAACTATGTGATATTTGAGCCCATGTTCACTACCATGAGGCGGAGGAAAAAAGCGAATGCATTGTTTTATCAGAAGGGAAGCAATGTGGCCGTAACACAGCTGGTAAAAACACCATAACCAACCTGACCTGATACTCTCTGCAAAGCTGCATTCTTAATCAACCTGTGTTTTTCATCAAATAAGGACAATA
Organism: Notothenia coriiceps; assembly: GCF_000735185.1. Classification (NCBI taxonomy): domain Eukaryota; kingdom Metazoa; phylum Chordata; class Actinopteri; order Perciformes; family Nototheniidae; genus Notothenia; species Notothenia coriiceps. The sequence goes on from NW_011369951.1 coordinate 8,401,397, forward strand.
TATAATCTTATTGTGAAATAAATTTGACTAAAATGACAAATTATTGGTTTTGGCTAGACTAGTTTGACTGAAATGTTCTATATAATCTGATGACTAAAAAAGACTCAACAGTTTTCATTGACAAAAAGTAGACTAAAATAATTCGTTTTCTTTGACTAAAATATGACTAAAATGCTCAGACTTTTAGTCGACTAAATCTTGACTAAAATATTTACTGTTTTAGTCGACTAAAATAAGACTAAAATGCTCAGACTTTTAGTCGACTAAAACTTGACTAAATAAAAACAGGATGAAGGTGACTAAATATGACTAAAACTAAAAAGGAAATTTAACACAGGACTAATACTAAAACTAAAATTAAAAAATAGCTGACGAAATTAACACTAATGTGAGGCTATTGCAGTGACTCAACAAATTGGACCCTTTCCTCTCCTCTTTTTACGACAGGGGTGCTACGAACACTCGGCGCGTAAACGGTAGTGTGTTTCAGCCGCGCAAGTGAATTTGTTGGCTAATACTGCCTCTATATCCATAGATACTTTTGAATGCCACAATATTCGTAAATTTTACATACACCATTCACGGTTCTCACGAAACAAAACTTACAGTTATAATATTAGTTTTCTCTTTATACTTGCAATCAAAAATGATTTACTAATTTATTTAAGGTTGTAAAGTGTCTCGACACACCGTGACCAAACGAAGTTGAAAATTTTATACAAACTTAACCACTATATGTGTCACTACACTACAATTCAGTTACACTACCCTCCGGATTGCAAAGTAGTTATTAAGTGAGGGGTGATCGCGCCGTGCAAGAGTGTATCGAAACCGATGCAATGGATCATCCAAGATGTATTCCCAAAATTTCTTTGTAAATTAGACTACAATTTATGGAAAAATCCTACAAAAAACTAATTTGCTTATTACAAGGATATTCCAAACTTCCAAATTGATTCTGTATTCGCAAAATTGACGATTGTAAGTCCTTACAGAGACTCCTACAATAACTCGCGGAAGATCTCACTTGTCTTCGCCAAGAAGACTATTTTACAAGGAAATTTACACTAAGTACAATTGTTTCCACCTTGCAAAACGGACGTTGTAGATTCCTCGCACAGAACTGCTATCATCCGGACACTGTATTGTGTTATTCACTACACGATGTCATAGTCGTTTTGCGGTTTGACGTTTCGACGTGTGTAACGTTTGTCTTATTGTAAGAGGTTAGTTGGCAGACAGATACACAAGTCCTACACTTACTTCTCCGGACTCGTAGTACCCAATTTAGGACATTAACAATATGTTACAAGGAAGATTACACTATGCCGAGGTTGTTCCAACGGTTGACAGCGGTCGGTTGACTAGATTCTACCCGAAACCTGACCCTGTGTGTAATCTACACAGGAATATATCTCCGATGTAGACAAGCAAGTCTCACAATGTCCTGGTATTCGGGTTCTTGGTTGTAAACATNGCCGAATGCTCAGTGGGTGCGTCCGAGATGCCCCGTCTGTCCCAGCAGTCCTCCGTCGGAGCGCGTCAAGGGGTAGAAGCATGCCACCCTAGCCCGACTCGCAGAGCCAGCCTCCAGGTAGAAGGTATGTGTTGCGTTAACATACCGGACCTGTGTAGTTAATAACTTCCCTTTCCAGTTTACCGTAAATGTCTGTTATTGGCTTGGATTTGAAAATAAATATCTGAATAAATACGACTTATAGTCCGGTGCGACCTATATACGTTTTTTTCCTCTTCACGACGCATTTATTGGCTGATGCGACTTATACTCAGGAGCGACTTATAGTCCGGAAAATACGGTAAGCACAATTCAAACAACTGCTGTACGTTAATTACATTGCTGGCGTTCGGTGTTTGTTGTCTAACGACTCATTTTATCTTAAAGGTCACCTATTATGCTAAATCCACTTTTTCATGTCTTTTATACATAACCATATGTCCAATCTGTGTTAAGAGATTATGAAAGATTGGCTCACTTTTTGTCCTGATCCATTTATATAAAAACCTGATCAGATTTTGGCAACGTAACCAGCACATTGTTCACACCCGTAGCTCAACATAGATAATTACCTTTTGTGTTTTGCATATTTCCTTTTCGCCAGGGACAAAGCAGCTATCATGTGACTTGTGTGTCATAAATCTTGTAAGAGGATGCCGCATGCGAGCACAATGGCTCCTACTGTATAGAGAGAAAAATCCTCCTGTGGAGCCAAGACTGGTCTTAGCAATTCAACACGTTGTGGAACAGCTTGTGAAGCCTCATAAATATTGGGGAGGAATTTTCCTTTCATCAACAGTTCAGAAAGTAGAGCAGACTGTCTGCATAAGAGATCATCATTTTACTCTGGATCTAATGAAGAGCAGTTCAGGTCAAACACAGCGCAGAGGTGGTGAATAAGAGATGGAAGCTTAATTTAACACTTTTCAGTTTTGTTCCTGCCGTCCCTCGTCTCTGTCATCGCCCTGTCTGCGCGATGTGACCGTTATGTAAAGAGACATTTCCCACCTCCTTCCCTCAAGGAGCCAGCGGAGGGGCAGGTATCAATAATTCACAGGTGAGATGAACACAAGAGCCACTCCTTTCATCTTTGACTTACACAGATTTAATGGACGCAGCAATAATCCTCCTAAAAAGAGGCGATTATTTTTGAACAAGGGGAGATGGCCGAGAGCACTCCTGTAATCCTAAAAAACACAGGTGTGTGTGTTTTGGGGGCGAGATCAAGCCTCTGAGGATGGGGCCTGTACGGCGTTGATCCTCCCTGCTCTGTGACTAGATGAAAGAGATAAATAACATCAGTCGCAGCGCAGCTATCACGGGCACTGTGAAGTGGAAATCGCAGGAAAAACAGCGCGGTCCAAAGTAAAAGGCTGTTTTTGTTATTTCCTTACATTCTCTTTGAGACGCTGTTAACAGATGCAGACGCTGCCTCTTTGTAAAGCTTCTTCACAATCAAAAAGGCACTTGAAAGCCTTGTTTTGATGTTTCATTCAAAAAATATTTGTCTTTGATCTGTTTGATAAAGTCTACATTGTGAGAGGGAAACTGTCACAATCCAAATAATGAGTCGCCAGGAAATTGCGTGTTGAGTGCAGCGGCTTTGAACTAAGTGCGGGTCTGGAATGTAGAGCGAGTTTCTAATGGCAGCTGCCGAATATACTCGTGCTAATCATCTGAGCCCGCCGTCTACACAAAAATCCCAAACTTCCCAATCTATGAAGGGGCGTGTGCTCATAAAAATTCCCCATACAAACAATGTGCCTAATCACAGATTAGATGCTGATTTTGAGGGCTTGGAGCAGCAGCGTTCATGAATACTTAGTGACTCCGAGATGCCACGGCTGATTGGTAGCATGACTGCGGGGTGGAGGCCTGTATTGGAGCCTCTACTTAATTAACAGGGTAAATAAAACCGGCTTGTGAAAATAGGGGTTAAGATTCTATCAGTGGGATTACTCAGCCATGAGACCACAGGAAGAGAGATCTTTGCAAGCTTACGGTGATTCAAGCTAATAATTAGTCTCAGCAAAGGCCTTTCTATACACAAAGACTGTTGCCTCAGTGCGCGCACGGCTAATGCAGCTCGCCCCCCGAAGCAGCCATCCACTACCAAATACCGGGCGAGTAAATGGGAGAAGTGAGTGTGAAAGAAATACTGCAGGGTATGTGTTTGATTTTGTGTTTGCCTGCCACGGTAAGCTCACAGATAAGGTGAGGTGTTGCTTTCTTCGACCCGCTTTGACCATCATCGACCTACCTGCAGGCGACGTTTCTAATCATAATTGTATCAAAACGTCAGTGTAGCTAACAGAACTCAAGGCGGACAGGTTGTAATGTGGCGAGTGCGTGGAGAAAAAGAGACGAGGTCACCATATCCTCTGAGCCGGGACAAGGGGTGGGACCTAACTTCAGGTGTTGATCTATGCTCTTGACTGCTTTAAAAACCCTGAAGTGCATGGCGGGGGGAGGGGCGGCGTGAGATAAATTGAAAGGCTGTCTCTCCTCAGGTTCCCCACAGTGTGCTGTTCTGGAGAGAAACGGCCTTGTCAGTGGCATAAATCAAACCCAGCTGTGGAGCAGAGACCCAGGACGCTACAACCTGCCGAGCGCGATTTTCGACCCGCGGTACAACTTCTCAGATGTCTACTTTATGCAGAATCATGACTAAACTTGAGTATACGCTCTCCTTTCTTGTGAAGTTCATCAAGGTTAACCGTCGATAAGAAACCACACAGCAGTCCTGTTTTGTGTTTGTTCTTTCAGACAACAAAGAGATTGGCTCACTCTCCAGAACGAGGGACACCTGGGCATTTACTTTTGACAATTCTCCGATACAGGTGTAATTGATATTGATTTTGGCTGTACTCAGACCTCTACCAATAGCTCTCACCTTGTCACATGGGTCATTAGCTGCAGCAGCTGATTGGAGCATTTCCACACGGCTCTATGAATTCGGATGATTAGCTTTGAGACTATTAGAAATGTAAAGCTGTGCAGAACTAAATCTTAAAGCCAAGGCAGAGTCAACCGAAGCAAACCCTTTTAAAAACAAGGGATATATCAAGCTATAAATGGACTGGCTGAACGTAGCAAGGACCATAAATGTCATTTTGATTTAAATTTAAATGTGTTAACCACACAAGCAGCATGGCTTTTCGTCAGTTGTGTGACATCACTATGTATTGGCTGGTACTCTAACATATTGTACATGATCAGAATCAGAGCAGACTGGGCTCTGGTTTCAGACAGAGGGTGAAAAGAGGTGCTGCAGCACAGGCAGTATGAGACAAATAAAGAGCTTTTTGAACATTGAAGCATGGAGACATGTCCCAGTAGAGACACTAAGAACAAATATGAACCTGACAATGAGCATAACACATCCTCTGTCAACAAACCTGACCTCCAAATTATTAAAAGCATGACGTAATCTTTCATTTAAACGTAGTGATAACTATGACTGTTTATTTTCCACAAGTTGGAAGAAAATAAGCTGCAGGCAACAAACATTGAGGTCCAGAAGTGGAACTAAACAAACAACAGCAGTCCTGAAAACACTGTGTAACGAGATTATTCTCTCTTAAATGTGACTACTGAGTTGAATCTTCCCTTCTTTGAAATTAAGTCAATTAAAAACCCTTTATTTGTCCCCTTTGGGGCAATTTGCAGAGGAGACGTACACTAAGAGTAACACTTATTTAATGCAAAAATACATATTTAGACGGCTGCGCTACGAATATGGCAGTTGGTGAGACGGAGAAATAAATCAGAGTTTAAAAAACGAAACGAAAAAAATCTAGGGGTTGTGCTTTAAATATGCCAGTGCTCAGCCTCATCACATTACAATGCATGGTCGCTAAAAGCAGGAGCACAAATCACTCCCTGGGTGTGAGGAGTTATTAGGCAGCTCGATTACAGTTTACCTTTCCAGTTTTACAGCTGTACAAAAGCACTGTACCTTGCATACAATGACCATCAATCGAGTAGAAAACGCCCGACTGACAGGCATCTTTTGGAGGTGTCAATCAAAGCTCAAAAACAATAAAACAAGTGCCTCTGTGGCCACTGCTTCTGGGAGCTCTTGCTTCAAGACACAGCAATTGAATGAGAATGACTGACACCAAACATGCACTCATTCTCCGCGTCTCAACAAAGGCAAAAGCTCTGCCGCTGATAGCAGTGTTATGGGCTGTTTCTCTTCTATTGGCCCACATTAACATAGCAAGGCAACACTTGAAATGACTTTCCTTTTGGTTCACTGTGAAATGACAATAGTCTCCAGGGCAGCAGCTAGCATTAAAAAGCTTCTTTGGCAATATTGTTGCTTTATAAAAACACAGCCAGGGGACACAGTTCAGTATTAATCTCTTACTGGATGAAATGAACACTACGTCTCCAGTGTGTATTATCATAATGTAAGCAGTGAAAATCTTTCCCATAGCCTCAACACAGGATTTATTTCCTTTTTTGCATTACTTTTTTGATAGATACACTGGGAATTGTGCACTGCATTATAATACTAACACTCCCAGGAACAGTTTGTGAGGCAGTTTGGATATTAGATGGTCCATTCCAGGAATTGGTCGCGAGATTTATTTACTAAATAACGAGAAAAGTTTTGCCTTAATTTACATAATGGTGGGATAAATGAAATAAAACACACTTCGCTATCTGGTCTCATTTCAACAATAAAGGGGAAAAGTGTATAATGTCCCTAGGTGTGAAGAGATTGTTAACTTGTCAGAGCCTAATGAAAAAATTACGTTTTTTCAAGACATCCGTGCAAATGAACCCTCTCAGAATAAATGTTGCGTAAAATTGTGCAGTTTTTTTTATAGGATGGTGTCTTAATGAAGTCGGTTGATTGAGAACGTCTTAATTCCCGCCAGTGGACCGCGATGTGATTGTGTTGGTAATTGCATTGCGACGAGAGGGGGTCTATAGGCTGGGCCCACTGAGAGGCTTGTGTATGAACTTCCAGAGGACTCCTTTAATCACAAATTGCTCTCCTGGTTTATTCCCCCTTCACACAGATATTCATCTCTTCTCGTGTGCTGAGGTATCCCTTCAGGAATAAAGAGCACACACATGTTCCACGGGAAATTGTCAGAGGGACCAAGATGGATTACTCATGCTGCGTCGGCGGATTCTCGCTGTGAAAAATGATATCAGCCACAGTCTTCCAGATAAAAAGAATCCCAGCGCGTGGTACATGGGATGCAGGCGGGTAAAGAGGGCTTTGACCTAATCTCAGCAAACATCTCAGAACTCACTTTATCTCGGGTGTGAGATTTATTTGAGTTTAGTCAGTCAGCAACATAATCTTTGCAGCGACGTGTTTTAACACCACTGGAGAAGGGAGAAACTGCGATTATATATGAAGGGTTAGACTGACTGATGATAGAAATGTTGCCATGTGATCCCTGCAACATGATAATAAATAACATAATGATACAATTGTATTATTTTTGTATTCTTAATTGATTATTTTGTATTCTTATTTTATTCTATTTTAATTATTTTAGATTATTTTTTTATTATTATTTTATTTGTATTTTATTATTTTGTATTCTTATTTTATTGTAATTTAATTATTTTAGATTATTTTTTTATTATTATTTTATTTGTATTTATTATTTTTATTCTTATTTTATTGTATTTTAGATTTTTTGTATTATTGGTCCTGTGTCTATTGACTCAATTCTGTATCAATCACAAAGCCATGTGTTACGTGGTTGGGGGGGAGGGTATCGTTTTGAATTTTTGTTTTTGAAAGCACTTCATATTAAAATCTTGTTTATGAAAATGGCTATATGAATAAATATTGACTGATTGATCAATAAATAAAGTGCTAATGATTGAAAGTATAGACTCTGCCTGTGAGTAATGCAGTGGTATGTGGGAGGCACGGCCATAATGGCTGCAAGGTAAATAGATGTATTAATCATTATTATGGTCCCTAAATACAACAACAAGTTTAATGAATGCTAATGATTCTGACTGAAAGGCAAAGGCCATCGTACAGTCTGTTCATCGGGGAAGTGTAAGAGGCACCAGAAGCATTTTAAATAGCTTACATTTAAAAATGTCAATACAGCTAATGCATATGTTTAAATATAAAGCCAACAATTGTCAGTCATTCAGTAAAACCTCCATTTTAACAGATTTTTTTGACGAGTAAGACCGAGCGTAGATGAATGCTTTGTGTATATGTTAGGGCAGTACGATTAACTTTTAATGTTAAAAGAGAAAAAGGCTTTTAGGATTAGGACTAACTGATGTGTTTAGACAACATACGGAGATCTCGGATAATGAGATTTGATGGGTTTGCTGACCGTACATTTCTCAGAATATATAGAAAACAAGACAGAGTCAACAATCTGAACGAAAAGACATAAGAAACCAAACTCCCATTGCAAACTTCTTAAGCATGTGGAAAATGTGAAGTTATACATGCTGGTTATTGCTGATTTGCTGAAATATGATTGGACAATAGCTGTTTGTGGGAGGAGTTTGGCAAAAGACACATGAGATATGAATTGGACTAGTCAACTAGGAGCGTTTGGATGATACTGTGACTCATTGCACCTCAAGACTTTGAAACCTCTTGAACATGGGTCGTAACTGTCTATACAAACACTAGTCCATCATGTTTAAATAAAGCATGCTGATGCACCTGCATGGCATAAAAAGGTACATTTGATGATAAGGGTTCATGCCTGAGTGAAGGAACTGCTAATCCCTTCTTGTTCAACTATCTATAAAGTATGTCAGGCAAATGTGATCCATCCTTGCAAAATGGCTTCATCTAATCCAAATTGATATGATGACAGACGGTTCACGAACATTCGACAAAAATGGTAGACGCAGAGAAAGCTGAGTGGTGTCATTTGAGTTTTTAGAACAGGCGAGGGCAACACATTCTGGCAAAGCCTGACAAACTCTTTCAAAAGCTCGACCAGTTGAAAACATATCTACAAAAGTTAAAATTGGACGATCGATCGCCTAACGCCAGAGTTTCTAAAAGTAACTGGGCACAATTTTAGTATGATGTTTCAAATTTTGGAGACAAATCTCTCTATGGTAGATGAGAAATGCCTGGATGACATCTTATCACATGACATTATATTTTCCCTGTCACAGAGCATTACACAAATGCAAATCCTGGGAAATCAACAGGTTGGCTTACCTTGCAAAATGCAAAACCCTTTAATATTAGATCCATACAGTCTAAACTAACATCATCTACCGCGTGGTTCTTCAATTCAATGGCCTACAAAATAAACGTTCATGATTAGGTTTTCATGCTAAAGTCTGAGTAAAATAACTTGTGGTGTCCTCTTGCAATTGAAAATATGCTTACGACCCACACTTGACAGACAGCAGTGAGACATGTTGAGATCATGAGCTACTTCTAAATTGATCTGATGATCACAGCGTGTCACACACATGGTGCAGTCCCCCCTGCTTAGAGCCCAACATATATCAAACTAGTGATTCATAATATTCAACTGACGGGAAGTGACATTGGTAGCCCAATGGTCAAGGGCTAAAAGAAGAAGCAGAAAATAGCTGGTATCAGGAAGTCTTGAAGTTTTGCTAATTGCTTTAAATCAAATCAAACCGTATTTTGTCATATGGGTTGAGTAGCTGACAGCCTGAAGTAGTTATTTTTTGCATGCAGCTGTCAATGTTAACCTGTTGACCTTTCAAGATCATTATCGCCATTTTAAAGAGAATTTTCTTTTAACAATCCTTCTTCTTCTTCTTTCGTGTAACGTCAGAGGTCAAACTCGGTGTCGTGTAGCCATGCCCGCATCTCTGGTCCTACGTCGAAGAGGCTGGCTTCCGAGGGTGGTCTATATAAAGGGCAGGTGGTTATTATATGTTCGGGCAGTCTGTTCAGGGTCACCACACTCGCATGCAGCACTGTCTGCTAGGCCCCACTTCTTCATCAATGTCTTGAAGCGACCGACCCCAGTTCGAAGGAAGGTTTAGTGTGGTCCATTGCCGGCGTGGTAGGTAACAATCCTTAAAAGGTTATGTTTCCAGGTTGTTTTTTGTCAGCAGGAGTACAGGAAAACTACTGGCTTCATTCTCATGAAACTCATCATAAGAAGTTATGAAGGGCCAGAACTCATACTAAATTACTTCGTAAACATTGGGAGGTCATTTGTGCTGCATTCACGTCAGCAGGAGTACGGGAACACTACTGGCTTCATTTTCAGGAAACTAAATGTAAGAGTGTCTGATGACCCATTAAATGATGAAGCAGATCCAAATAACACTCGTAAACAATGGGAGGTCGGTCATTTGTGCTGCATTCACTTCATCAGAAGAATCGGAAAAATGCATTCCCATTTGGGAAATTCAAGTGAATGAACCCGATGAAGTTGGAAACAGCTCCCCACTTGTTTAAACGGTCAACACATCGTTTTTTATTTACTCTAATTTGTTTACACATTACAAATTAAGGCTCATGAACACACAAAAGAAGGGAGACCAACTTCTGTAGTTGCTAACTGGAACTATCCAAAGAACAAACAAATGCACCACTGGCGGTAGCAGAGGCACACGCTCTCCAATGGCCGCTCTAAAATATTTTGATTAAATATCTAGCTAGCCGTTTACCTGACGTTCCCTCCGAAAGAAACGTAGGACTTTGGGCGGCGCTGAGGTTTCAACCAGCCGGTGAGATTATTTCCACTTCCTGAGCAGCTCCTACTCTGAGACGTGTTGGGATAAATAAAACATTCACAGTAATCTGCTATGCGGATGTGTGTGCTAGCAGGCACCTCTGAACATTGTTGGGTGTTTGTCTGCAGCTGCCAGGATCAGCAAAGCACTAATCCTCCGTTTAGGGAACTCCACTCCTTTCGTGGCTCTTTTAAGCTACAGCCAAGGTGGAGAGTTGTAGGCACAGACAACATGAAAAGCACCAGTCAGCTGTCCACGGCCGCCTTGTCAGGTAGTAAAACTTTCCTCTCGGCAAAGTAATGAAATAAATCCTTCTGGGTACACATTCAGTATTCAGGCATGGCTGCTAACCTCCGCAGAGAGGCAACACTCTACTTCACGAGCAGATGTTCAATTAGAGGCAAATGAGGAAATTAGAGATCTGATGAGAAAAAATTTGAAGTGACATTTAAACATGACAAACAATGTTTGTAATAAGAAAAACAGCGTGCAGCCTGAGAATGAGGAGACTGAAATAGCAGTGCTGGGACATCCATTCACACGGATCATTTAATCACCGTCTTTATTAATACACCTGTTCCCGTACAGCGCTCATTAATTCCAAGTCCTCGTAAAATTAAGCCCTGAGACATGTGATGAGACTCTTATTAAAATCTCCTTTAAACTGAAACAAAAGGCTTTGTGTAAAGATAAGTAAATTAATACAAAGTTGGCTGCTTTGCCTCTTCCACAGTTTTGGTGATCTCCTGACGCTGATTCTTTCTGGAGTGCAGAGCAGATGGACCAATACACGGAGATCACTCTGCGAGACATCTCTTCGTTTACGTGACAGCCATGCATATTCGCTCTGCCAATATGGGATGGATATACAGTATGCAAGAGGGACAGTTTACCACCGGGTCATGACTACACATGCAATCTGGCAGAATCCAGCTATAGCAAGTGTTGCACTCAAAAACTAATGGACTAATCAGCATCCAGGCCACATCCAGATGCCCTCTTGTGTCTTCTCACTTTAACTCAGTGAGCCAATCAAAAGCTCTTAAGACTTAAAGTTGCACCTACAGCAGAGACATTAACCGACACCACTTAGCGCTATAAACGCACCTAGCAGATGATTTGGAAGCAGCTCCAGGCACGAAATGAGTCAGAGAACATCCTTCGGTAGTAATTTCTCATGCTCACTGATTCACGCTCACTCTTAAATGTGTGTGTGTGTGTGTCAATAGTCTGGCAAAAGTAAAAAGCTGAATTAGAGAGGACTCAATTCCTGATATGTGATGAATAAAACAAGATATATGGGTAGAAGCGGGGGCCGACATTCGAGGCCAATTTCCAGACCGCTTTTGAATTGAAATTAAGTTAATTGCGCATACTTGGCCCATTAGTGTGTCAAGCTACGTGCATGCTGCCACTTTGAGATATGCTAGTGTTTTCTTCATGACAAAATATAGACAAAGCAACATTTTAAAAGTTGAATTCACTATTCAATGAGACATAGAGCTCAAAGAATGATGGTTATTCGTATTTAATCCTCAACTCCTCAAGGGGAATATGCAGTTAGACAGGTGTGTTACAACGCTGGTGTTCACTTGATTACCTCTGCCAAGGACCTTTATCTTTTCAGTTTGGTTTCTGGATTGTTTGTCTCTTTTCTTGCAAAAACTAAGGGTCTGATTTACCACGAAATAACCAATTATATATTTTAAAGGCAGATATAGGCATTAACGTTCACTTACGGAAAAATTCTAAACTCTCCAATTGACCTTTTTTCGGTTAATCTGCAATCTTTTTCCTTTAATGCTAATGCTAATAAACACATATCAATGGTGTTTGTTTGGTCACGTGTGTTATTACCAAAACAAAGGAATGTTATTTTTGCCGTTGTTTTGTGATTTCAACACGTTTGATTCTGTGTGTTGAAATTAAAATCCCAGTCGTAAACCAGGCTATCCTAATCTGTCGTTAGCCTAGCTGATTAGCTTCCACTAGCGGGTGGAATATAGTCTCACAGCTCGATGTTTGAAAGGGACAGATTTTACGCTAGCTAATTGCTATCTTGGCTTTTCTTTCAGGTTCAACTACAAAACTCTGCATATTTTGCCTTTTTACACATCACGTCCCCAACCATAGACACCATTCTGGGCAGTGATGCCACAACTTTCTGCCATCTGGCCCGAAGCCAGTCGAGTAAACATGTCTAGTCTTAAGCCTGGTAACTGTAGTGTTTTCTGTAAACCATGGCTGTCCCAACTGATCGTCTGAATAAGCAGTGATTTACTCGCAATGTGGGATAAAGACCCAGCTTGTTTGTACTGACCCAGCATGAATGCAGTGATGAGTAAGGCAGTGTTGACTGAGATGCGTTAAACCACTAGAGAGGGTGTCTTTTCTAACAAGATTAGCGTTTATGTCTGACCAACAAATATCCATGTCCCACCAATAATCACCGTTTTTGCTCACTGGCCAAGCAGGCCACCGTTTGCTTTGGGATTTCTCAGAGTAACAATGTGTATTTACTTTTAGACAAAGATTAAGTACATTTACCAATAACTAGTTGGTCTACTTAATACAAAAAGGTGAAAACAAATTACATTTTCACCTACCACTGTTATAAAAACACTAATTTTCTGATGTGTACCTTTAAAAAATATATATATAGAATAATATGTTCACCTTATATATGAAAAGGCTCTGACCCAAGGTGTAATTTCCTCTGGGGACAGTTAACAAACTTCCCCATCACTTTTTCAAAATTGGCTGATGTTGGAACTACTTTACTTAAAGGTCCTGTGTCATGCTTTTCTGGTTATTACCCGTCCCCTTGTGTGTTATGAAGGTTTTTATGCACGTAAACGGTCTGCAGAGTCAAAAACCCTCAAAGTACACCCTGTAGCGAGTAAAACTCTAACACAGACTATGCTGCCCCAAAACGCCT
>NW_011369951.1:8414587-8415096 GCF_000735185.1 Notothenia coriiceps
TTGGCAAAGAACTCAAGATAAAAGTACCCTTATTACTTATTGTAGCTGCACATACAAGATATCCGATTAAAGCTGAGGTTCCACAGATTATTTAGGTATATCACTGAGTGATCCGAACTTGCGACAGGGGAAGCAAAGACAGATATCACAGGACGTACCTTTACGTAGCTTCTAGGGAGAACTTCTTACCATGGCTGTTAATCTGATCAAATGACGTGTTCAATGGCATTAAAACGAGAAAACACGCGGCTGAATCGGTTAATCCATAGGTTGATAATGTTTCTGTGGATTTGAAAAAAATATTTATAATCCATAATTCCATTTTTATGTAAAAATCGGAGAGTAAAAGTTAGCTGTTAATGGCAGCTTCCGGTTTTGGCTATGCGTCAGTCTCACTCACACACATTACCAAATAAGGAGTATGTGGGAGTTCCCCTCGATTCTATTGGCTCTGACGGTTAGAAAGAGATGTCAATCAGCAAAATCGAGCAAGGGGGGCCAGAGATAGG
>NW_011369951.1:8417508-8424379 GCF_000735185.1 Notothenia coriiceps
GTAAAACAAAAAAGTTATGATTGATGAAAGTAGCAAATCGATCAGATTTGACCCGAAGACAACAGGAGGGTTAAAGCTCAATCAATGTGAATTTTTTATTTCTATAAATACATTTTTCTAAACTGATTTATTTTGTAAAAAACAAAACAACAAAACATGAAATTAGACAAAACTAGCTCTGTTGAAAAGCGTGATTATAAAAATAAATATGTTTATTGCATTGCATGTGTGTCTTTTTGGTTCTTGGTGTACCGGTGTATTGGAATTATACATTGTTTTTCATTATTTAGATATGTTTTTCTAAACGGCTATCGTCATCTCATCATGCTGTTTTGTCCTTAATGTTGTTTGTCTGTTATCAAAAACATATATATGTAGGTGTCCACAAACTATATTATCTCATACGTTAGAAATACAAATGTAGGAAAATAATGCCTTAAGCAACTTTGTGTCAGAAATACAGTGAGCTATCTGCTCTGATGGTCTCTGTGACTTCAATGGGAGTAGAAATAGTTCTGTGATCGCTCTATAGGGCCTGAAATGGTGCTGATGGTACTGTAATGGTTTATTGGCCACTACTAACGACTCTAAGGACACGAGCAGTGGATCCTCAGTGTTGCTTTATGTCTTGTAGCGACCCATTTAAAGGAAATTAAGAACACTTTAATGTTTAAACACACTTTATTTCCCTTCAAGCCAGAAAACTTCTATTTTGTTAAACGCCTATTGGAAATGTGCACTGTGTGAAACCAGTGTTAGCTGGAGCAGTCGCTGTGCACCTGGGAGTTTTAGCCGTTTCAGTGACATCTTTGAACAAGGTTTGTACAGGAAGCTTGTTGCCAAGGTAACATCTCTTCAAAGTTTGATCAGCTCCTTTTTTTTTCTCCACCCCAGATTAGCGGTTTCAAACGGCTGGAGATGTACAGTCCCATGGCACGTGGAAAGAAACATAAAGGAAAGCTGCTTTTAGAAAGAGTGGGAAGATAGAAATGGGAAAAAATGTTTTCAAAATAACAGCCGTGTTAGGATTCATAAAGCATGGCTTGTCTTGGTAAAACTGTCAGAACAAAGGGTGTCACATTGCACTGAACAGTGGCGGGGAAATAAGGGATCAGAAGATTGCTGTTATGATACTCAATATGTACACTTGTAAGCAGCTGATCTCTTTCGACTCCACCTTGAGCAAGAAAAGAAAAGAAAAAGCACTTATATACTAACTAAGCACTTATATACTAAGAAAGGACTGGCTTATCTAAAGCCAGTTGAGTAGCCCTTAAAATGGTTTAGCTCTATGAAACCTGATACTGATCTGATTCTGTTTTCTTCAAGTTTGTATCTTCTTGGTCGAATGCACGTATTGTAAGTCACTTTGGATAAAAGCGTCAGCTAAATGTAATGTGATGTAATGTAGGGCTGCTCAATTAATCATATTTTAATCGCAATTATGATTATGGCTTGCAACGATTACGAAAACAACGTACCGTATTTTCCGGACTATAAGTCGCACTTTTTTTCCTAGTTTGGCTGGTCCTGCGACTTATAGTCAGGAGCGACGTATATATGTTTTAAATGTCAATTCATGCTGACTGACATGAACCGTCTACAGCCACCANAATACATGTTCAGTGTCTATTCTCTGTATATTTACATTTATGTTCTTTGTGTATTTACTGCAGTTGTTCATGTACACCGGTAGTCTGATACAATATTTACAGTTTGAAAGGATGTTAAATGACATTTGTTGATGATTAATGGTTTTTGTGTTAATGTAACAGCAGTTAAAACAGGACCGGTGAAATTTGACCGCGAACACCAAAGTAAGGGCGGGAAAACGAAGACAATAGGAGGGATAAACATATAACCAACCCAATAATTGAATGAGTTTCTGAATGTCACGGAAGCTGTCCTAATTTCTGGCTCCGTCGAGAGCTCGGATGTATTATTGAACGTGAAATCATTTAATAAATGCCATTTACTCAGCAATTATTTTCAATTAGTGGAAGCGAGTTGGGATTTGAAACAAACAAATAAATACATAAAGATATTTAGGTATCTATTTATGATGTACTTTGTGCTGTGCACTTATAGACACAGTGGGAGCTCTACTGGCCTTTTACCTGGGGAGCAGTTTGCCAGGTGCAGTTTGTTCTCTCCTCTGCAATTATAAGACACATAAAAGAACAACTTCTGCTTCCCCGGGAAATCTAGCCACCAGCAGGGATCATATTTGGTCTCTTGTCAAAAAATATAGATTTTTTTTATTTGATGCATTACCTTGAAATACAGCACAATAAAAGAAAAGAACATTTTAGCATAAGACATTTGCATCACATTGCCATATCTCAAACCTATCTCCGACGCGTGACCTTTTGGACCGGGCTTACTAAATGGGATTGCCATGGATACTCGGATATGTTGAATTTCTTACTGTCCTTCAACTCCTTGGGGAGGACAGTGTGAATACTAAAATGCAAAACAATTATGTAACATTTAAATATTTCCCATACATTAAGCATTATTATTATTATATTATTACAAGTCACTCTCGTAATTTATTTTATAGGTCTTAATCTTTTTTTTATTTATTTCTGTTGTACCTATAGGTTCACTTTGTTTTATGGGATTTTATATTTTATATTGTTGCATCAACTCAATTGTCTTGTATCTGTCAGAGAGAAACCATTATTTATTTTATTTTAATTATCATACATTTAACCTCCTTGTATCTGTTAACCTGGTAAAATGTTATATTTTGCTGCATGTACCTTTTAAAGTTCTTAACAAATAATCTGAGGGGAATTTCTTGTCGTTTATTTTTAACTTGTGATGTGTCATTTTGTAAAGCACGTTGAGCTGCATGTGTTGTATGAAAAGTGCTATATAATTATAGCCCATCTTCTGAAGTGCACACAAGGCAACATGTATTTTCTGTTCATGTTGCGCTTGAAAAAACTCAACTGGGGGGGGCTTCTCCCTCTCTGCCACACCCAAAGCACCCTAAGGCCTCCCTACAGCGGTAAAAATCTTCTTCAAAGGATTGAAGGATGCAGCGCAAATATTTGCATGACTGCCAAAGCCGATAGAGATGAATACTCTTTAAAAAGATGGTGTTTAATGCACAGGGAACAGCAATCGGGGCGTCAGCACATTTCTGCGGCGGCTCACGGGAGAACGGTTGATAGAGTGTGTCTGGTGTGAGCGGCCAAACAAACGTGATTTCTTCCTGCTACTGACATATTGAAATGGCGTGTTTTTTTTAAAAGGGCTGCTCTTTGCGGCTGACACGGCCCACTTACACACTCATCAGAAAGCCCTGCTCTGCGCTCTCAGCTGCTTTGTTCCCGCTGATGTCATCTAAACCCCGTCCCTGCAGGGTTGTCTGGGGTAGATAAGACCCCCCCCTCCACTGGTCCTCTGCAGGAAAAAAAGGGGGCTGCTGCTATGAAGATGGATTACCCAGCTGGTGACACTGGTTCCCTTTCCACCGAAGCCACTGCGGAGTGCTATAACGCAATTAGGGCAATTAATCTTCAACAAAAACGGGTTCACAGCTTCCTCTTATAATTTCGAAACTCTCTGTGCAGGTGCATAACTAAACAGAGCTGCTCAGACATGCATGTGTACACAGGCTGTACATGCAAACACAATGGGATTCATTTATACAGAAACAAATATAACTAACAAGTAAGAAATATAGGCCGACAGCTGATGTGTGAAACCAGGATGTTGTTTGTCCCATCATTTGCAGTTATTTGCATCCGTAGCCTGCTTTCATTAAAGTCTTGCAAAACAGCCAACAGGACAAGGATGAAGGTCAGGAGATCTCTACCTTTTGTAACTTAAAGCCCAAAGTATTTCAAGAAATCAATCAGGAAAAAAGAACATACTGTAATAGAAAAGTCAGTGTACAGTATACTGGGAGCTATAATTACATAACTGAATATTCTGTTTACCCTCAACCATCACTTCCTGACATTATTTATCCAAATGTATTGCATTTATGGTCATGTTTCCTTACTTTGTGCTTTGGAACTTAAACGGATGTGTCCTTGAACACGTTTTTATTTAAAATGTTGCGTCACTGCATCCGAGGGAACGTTAGCTAGCTTACATTGGTAAAGAATGTTGCCAGATTTGATCAAATGTGTAACTGGGGCTTCAACATTTTTGGATTTTAAGTAAAACATGACTCACTGACACACCTAAAACGTACCCAAATCAGATTTTGTTTTGGCTAACCAACGTCGTTATCTTCGTATCAAAGCTTTGGTCCGATCATCACAAAATACAGTAGGATTCATTTCCATATTTTGCCATCTGGAAACTAATTGAAATGAGGGAGCGCTGACTAAAACCATTTGGTTTGGTTTTCATCAAATTATCGTACATTATGGCAGTTTTAGCTATTGATCGTACTTTGAAAAAAGCTGCGAAAATATTAATATGTACTTTAATTTGATATATATATATATGTGACTTCTTGATCACATTTATACATGCTAAATAACTGGCTCTATAAATGAACCCAAAACCTTTTATTGAATGAATCCACAGGACCCTCACAGACTGCAATATGGCGCTCTGGCGGACCCCTAGTTGAAAGCTTTACCTACAGGCAGGACAGCCATTTGTTGGTAAGCTAAAAAAACAACTGTGAACAACTGTTCTCCAGATTAACACGACAGATGCTACACATTTGTATTGTGTGGCAAACAACACATGGGTTTGTGTTTGTGTGTCACAGATGCAATAAAAGGGTGATAATAGGAAAGAGAGTAAGGGGCTCTGCTGGCATGTGTTTCCAAACTCTGCAAATAGTCTCTTCCCTTCCTAGCTAGCGATACAGTCTGGCATCATGGAAACACGTTTGCTTTTAATGCAATACAGCTGGGACTGTTGAATGTTGAGCCTCTTTCTTTTTAATTTTGGAGCGGGTGGTCTGAGCCAAATATCATTTATTTAATGCGAGTTAAAGCATTATGACATATTTTGGAACATCAAACAGACTACCAGAACAAAGACAGAGTTAAAGAAATCCATCTACTAATTGTCTATTATCCTGTTTCTCTGAGAGCACCAAATAACTAAACGGCTGCAGTATAAATCCATCACACAGCAACAGAAGAATTCCCTTGTTTCTATTATTTAAGAGTTATTAAAGAGATACACTTTGATGATTCAAATCTTGAATCATTAATTTTTCCTCACAGCAGTTGGTCATTTTGTGATTAATGGTTGGTATAAACAAGAACACCAAAGGACAAATGCATGCAGTGGTAGAATTTCCGAAAATACAAAGCACCTACTTAGCATTGGGACACGGCCATTTCATTTATCATGCCAGGAGGACGTCTACTCGTGTCACACCAAAGACAAATGTGAAATCAATCTGAGCTATGAATTCAAAACAATAGGGGGAAAATGGCCCAGGTGCTGAGAGGTTGAAATGTTTGATGGCATTGACACGGGGCGAGTGAAGGGCACCGGCAGCGAAACCACTATGCAAATTCCACGGCACTTTGTTTGACAAGCAACAACACTGCTTTGTGTATATGCAAAGGCTGGCAAGACAGTGAGCACACAGCCGCTGTCAGAGCAGAGTCATGCTAGAGTGGTGACACCCGATGGATGACCCCTGGCTGCGATGAGGCTACACGGCCAGACTTCACACTTCATTCAGACACACACGCACACACACAAACACAGTGGGAAGTGTATCTCATGTAGCACACGTCGCACCCCAGGGGTCAAATACGGCAAGACACTAAGATCGCCCTCTGTTCCACTGAAAACGTGGTGTCAGACGTTGAATAATTAGATTTCGTCATCCCCGCTGAGTTGAAAAGTTCTAAGCACTTAGATAGAACACAGCAAACCTCATAAAGTATTACTCATGTAGTCTTCATGCGGGTTTTCCCTATGCTGATCTAACCACATCTGACGACGACATAAAACATCTCCTCGTGTATCCTGCAAAAAAAAAAAGGCTAAAGTCACTGGAGGCTTTTGGTGTCATTTAGATTCAATACTTTATGATATCTAGAAAACGTGCTGGCTGTTTGAGTTAAAAATGGTCATTAAAAGCAAGCACTTCATATATTATGGAAGAACAGAAGACAAGTCACCATGGGACATCATCATAAACCCCTTAGCCATCACTGCAGCCAACTCTATGGGACAATTCTGACAGAACAATTAGGCAAGGACCTCCTGTGACCAAGAAGTCTGCAGCAAAGTAAGACATCTTTCAGCACTGCTTTGTTGGATATGTGTTGGAAGGTCAGTTTTAAATACAACTTACATAAGTTTGAAGGCTTGACCGACACTATAACACCACATTGAACAGTTTACTGTGAATACTACGAGAAAGGATCAGTATTCGCAAGTATTTTATGTTTTACTATTGTGAGATAAAATCATGAACTGTATACCAGAAGAGGACTTGGTCAATTGGTTTGTGGACCATGTTTGAATCCTTGAGTTTGGGATTTTGGCCATACTACCATCCTGGTTTTTTGAAGTCACCATCTTGGATGTTTGGAGTCGCTAACTTGATTTTTTCGGAACCAAGTACAACAGAGTGCTTAGGGTTAGGGTTCAACCCAGTCTCAAGGCATTTCGTGTTATAGTTACAAAATGTAATCTATTGATTCGTGTTCACCAACAAGATTTTCCCATTTTCTTCGTTTCACACAGAACGATTTTAAAAGCAATGTATTTCTATTGGTAGTATGTTTCGTGCCTGCAATCGGTCTGCATACAGATTTCAGTATTCTGAGGCTCTGAGCCACATTTCTTTTCCTCGCGGACGGCAAAAAAAGTCCGACATTATACAATGTAAAATAAAACAATAATCGTGGCTTGATATTGA
>NW_011369951.1:8424409-8428560 GCF_000735185.1 Notothenia coriiceps
AACCACACAGCTTCTGGTCTTCCAAGACCCGACCGGACAAAAAGACGTGGTGCAGGCACGAAACATACTACCAGTAGAAATACATTGCTTTTAAAATCGTTCTGTGTGACACGACAAAAATAGGAAAATCATGTTGGTGAACACAAATCAATAGATTACATTTTGTAACGATAACACGAAATGCTGTGAGACTGGGTTGTAGGGTTAGACAGCTAACAACACACAGTGAAAGTATTGTAGTTCTAGGACTCATACCCAGGTAGCCAGTACCTAAAGTACACCCTGCTTAACCGTCTTAACTTTTCATAATAATAATAATAATAATAATACATTAAAGATGTAACATAATTCTGTATAGAAGACAAATCCAAACTAATGACCAAGCCCATAACCTCATTAGGAAAATGTTTACCGAGGTACTAATTCAATCGAGAAATAGAGTCATTTTCTCATAGACTTCAATTCAATTAAAAAAGATGGCACAAACAAACAGATTATACGCATATAGGTACATAAAAATCGCTTTCCCTTCTAACTCCACACATTGCAGTTTTGTATTCAAGCAACCAGTGGAGGTGCACCGTGCTCCAGATTTAAGAGAACGAAGATTTGAGGCACTTTTTTCAACACCGAAGTTGCCCATTGGAAATCAACAGAAATGCAGTTATAAAGTAATAAAGTAATGTGGGCTTATCTTAATGGTATTGAATTGGTTAGTGCAGATAATTGCAAGGTAATCCTGCTGTGTTGCCGAACTGGCCCAATGAAATTTGGCTACGTTTTTTTCACAAAGTGCTCTCGTTTGTATGAACAGAAAAAGTGAAAACCGAGAACTGTTGCCATATATCGAGTGTGACGGGTGGAGCAGTGGTCTGTGCATTTGATCATCAGATTAACGGGGTGTTGGGGAACTCCAGTTCGAAACCCGCTCCCGCTCCCGCCGCCACTGCGTCAGGCCGTTGTGTCCTTGGGCAAGACACTTCACCCGAATTTGCTCCTGTGGGTGTTGTCCACAGTACATGTATAATATCAATGTGTACTTGTAAAAGCGCCTTGATGACTTCGAGGTGTGAAGATGGCCGATGTGGCGCAGTGGGCTGTGCAATGATTATCAGATCAGGGCGGTGAAACCCACTGCCGTTGTGTCCTTGGGCAAGACACTTCACCCGAATTTGCTCCTGTGGGTATTGTCCACAGTACATGACCATTACATGTATTTGTAAAGTGCTTTGAGTCATTGATAAAGTGCAATAATAAATACAAAGATTATTATTATTATATATTCTGGTAATAATTTTGCAGTATCTTGTGGTAGTGCAGAAAATGTAAACTAGTAAAGAAGGATATTTTCCCTCCATAATGTACAGTACCTAGTGAAAAGACACATTGATTGAAGGTAGCAGTGAAAATGCTTCGTTCATATCATACTTGACTCTCGTCCAATTTTGCAACCAGCTGGGGGAAACATAAAACCGGTGATGGCTTAATCTGCACGTTACATATTCAAATGGGAACAAGACGGTACATCTGGAAGGAGCAAGTGTTGTCTAGCAAAAGATGTGTCTGTATTATTGCAGACGAACACGGCCACCAGGGATCCCTACCTGGCTAAAAGTAATGAGAACACGCGAGGAGAAGCCAAAGCCTCACAGTGGGGTAGAAGCAGAACAAAATGAGTACATGTTTTGTTACCTGTTACTTTCTCGGAGTGGTTCGTTGCTCTTCCGCCATGAGATCACACCCCAAGGAGACATCTTTGGTTTGCACTCGATGAGCACGTCTCCTCCTACCTTCACCAGCGTCTGGCTCTTCAGTTGGTTGTGAGAGAAATCTGGGGCAACAGCTGAGACAAGAGCGGCAAATTAAAACCTCACTTTTTTTTCATCCTTCATATTATCTCTGACGATTTATCGGATATATAATTTAATTCTGTTCTTTTTTTTTTTCACCATTTTGGATAATGAGTTCATAAATACATTTCTTTATTGCCGTGGTAAATTGAAGACACAAGATTACATTATTCACTATCTGAATAATTGGTAATCAAAAAGCTAATAGCAAAGCCTATAATTAATGATGTGCGGTTGAAGAGATTATAACTATAATTATTCTCAGCAGGGACCGAAATGTCTTGTTCTTTAGCTCATCACTAAATAGTCTTTACAAAACACTTGGTTAGGTTCAAGAAAAGATCACGGTTTAGATTAAAATCAGTCTCATGGGTTAGAGTTTAGGAACAGATCAGGGAACATCTCTACACAATTAGGTGGGGGTGGATGGATGATTCAAACAAACCGAGGACTTTCACCCAGGAGACGACCATTAGTCATCTTTCAGTTATCATTATGATGATGTTTTGGCCATTTTGCATTTTTTTGATAGGACAGCCATAAATAGACAGGAGAGAAGGAGCAACAAGGGGTAAAATATAGTGACGTTGATTGGCTAGCTTTCCTGCATACATTTGCATAAAATGTAGCTTGATTGACTTTCATTCAGTAGGATACCCCTAACCCTAACCCTAAGTCATGACCTATACCTGAACCTAACCAAGTACTTCTGATGCCTAAACCTCATTATAAACGACTGATCCACACGTTACCATAGTTACACGACATGAAATTACATTAAAAGGAAAGTACAGGTATATTCGCTTTAAGTGCTGGTGCATTAGTTTCAATTGGGCTGAGCTCAAGTGCTATTTTATTAAAAAATGTCAACGGGCAAGTTCGGGGGAAAGAGGTGGGTTCTGAGTTTGCGATAAAAGATATATAGACTTTCTGCTGACCAAAATTCAATTGGGAGCTCGTTCAAAGATTTTGGAGTCAGGTTTGAGAACAGCCATCATAAACTCAGTCCAATTTGCTGTGATGGATGCAGAGCGAGGTATATATAAGTATGTATAAGCATTTGATTGTTATATTTAGGCTTGAGGACATTCTGACCCTCTGCCACCAGTAGGTGCAGTTATTTAGGTGATCTTGAATGGTCGTTACAGTATAAGAGGGAAGTACTGAGCAACCTATGTGGTCCTATGGGTTAAGGACTTGCTTCCTCCTGGGTGTAAACAATTGAAAAATAAAACAAATCCACCTTTCAATATCTTTGCAACTTTTCAAAACTTAAGTTTGACCCCTCTGCTTTGTTCAGTCAGATTTGTTTAAGCAACATGATCAGGACTAGACGTGTTGGAAGATGAATAGTGACTAAGAACTGCGGGGAGTACAGAGTGACAGTCCTGACCGGGCAGATGGTGGACGGAGCAGCGCTGGAAATACATCACTGTCAGCAGGACGCATTCATCCTATAATGAATGCTTTTCAATTAGCGGCCAATAACAGAGAGGCCGTAGGTCATCCGGTAGGTATCGAGCAGAAGACGAAGCAAACTTGAGAACAAATATGGACAAACTAATGCAAATCAACACATGTCTTTGCAAACGGACACCGTTGTGAAAATACTGAATGTAGTCTTCCAATATCAGAGTACACATGATAACAAAGGTATCCCAACTGTAGCTGTGTACATGACAGGATGTGTGATTACCTAGAAGAGCATCAGGACTGTTTGAGGCATAATGATAGCTATGTGATTAACATGATGATCCAGCCTCTTGGAGAGAGACATATGACAAGCATGATCATTTCTGACGTGGAGTGCTAATCCGAAGAAACATGAAGACTGCTTTCTATTCCTCCATCTTGTGACTGTGTAACTCCCTCTCTTGGATATCAGCATGTGAAGGACACCTGGTTCAGGACTAGTTGGATGTCTGTTATGTGGATGAGTACTTCCATTCTATGAGAGGATCATAAATACAAGTTATCATGATATTGAAGCTCAAGCCCAAGGGACGAGTGGATGTTTTTTCCTAACACACACACAACCCAACCTAATGCTTACCTATAATTCGGAGCTCTGCGTTGGAGTTAGACCTCCGCGTGCTTGTTCCCGGCCCACACACTGGTACCATCCCTGTGTCGGCCAGGTCAGGCGGCTGATTGGTCAATGCTCCGTTGGCCACCTGTATGCCGCTCCTTATGGACAACAGAGACACACGTGCCTTTAATAAGCTTTATTCCCAGCGTTCATTCGACATAGAACAGCCATCCCAGCGGGCCAGAGAGACAGGTCCGGAAGTGACAGACGTG
>NW_011369951.1:8428605-8433985 GCF_000735185.1 Notothenia coriiceps
GGTGGTTTTCTCGCATTTGACCCCTTGGAGGTGTCAACTGGGTAGTGTTGTCTCGAACCAGTCGATTGTTAGTCTCGTCTTTGACCCCGAGACCAAAGTCTGTCTCCCACTGTTCTCCCAGACTCATACTTAGTGTTTCATGTTGCTGAAAGAAAGTTGTAATTTCGTACATTGTGTACAGTGTCAGTCTCTGTGCGTTGTATACAAATGACTTGACTTGGTACATTCCACGTACAAACTCTTATCTCATTCTTCAATTTTCGTGAAGTACAAAAGATTCTGTGATTCCGAGAGCTACTCATCACCCGGGATTCAGGATGACATTCCGGGATCGTTGTGGCGGCGTGTGGTCTAATTATGTTATGTAGTGTTGTACTGTCTGTTCGGGTCCCATTTTTCTTTATGTTTGTTCGAGGAGGGATGCAGGGGTGACGAGACTCGTGTACAATTATTAGTTTCACTGAGTCTAAAATACATGTATGTCTGTTAGAGTTAAGGAGGTGAAAGGTCGGGGGGGAGTCGGAGTAGCTCTTTGGGTCCTACCAGGCTTCGGAGGTAGTCTGCTTAGGTACCACACCCTCAGCGTTCGGGGCGCTTCGGTTTCGGAAGATGCCGACCTGGACTTTTTACCTCTCTTGGACCTCGACACCTCCATTCTCTAGACAGAAATCTAGTCTCCAAGAGATGGTTGCCAATGAGCGTGAAACCCTCTCTACGAAAAAGGCGACGACTTACTATCTTACACTCTTTGGGACTGATTGACATTAAGGTGTCGAAATGAACCACGACGCGAAACGAGCTCTGATGAAATGTGTCACGTAATAACACAAAAAGTAATGTTGGCCCCATGGAGGACACGCGGTTATGTTAATACGAAAAGAACGAAACCTTTCTGTGAAATGGAAAGGTGTGTCGCTTAGACGAGACGGAGCACGGCGCTATGGTCGGGTGTCCTCGATTTGGTGCCGGGTCATTGCACTACACCCTCGCGGAAGAGATTAGAAGACAATTTAGAGAGAACCGTTCACGTCAATAATTAGGACACGGTGGGTGTTGTATTTTGTCATTCTAAGAGATATATGGTTGTGTCATATAGGATGAAAGGGAAGATCGGGGGAGACTTAAGGTAATACACATGTTACCTACTGGCTAACGAACCGAAGGTTTGCACAAGTAGACCACCGTTGTTCGACACGTGCCTATACTAAGTTATAAGGGAGGTAGTATAACCTAATATGTATAACCTAGAAAGAGGGGTCCAACAAACCCTTTCTAACTAGACCTGGTGACTCCGTGTCGAACGTGACTATTTATTTGTCCGTGTAATTACAAGTAAACGAAGTTAATACGTTGTTTCCGTCTGTGGTTGTGTGTCTCCGATGAGCTTAGTCACGAATCTTACAGACACATGTACGGACAACTTACTTGGGGGCCAGACAGGCAATGAAAATGGTTGCTCCGTTGGGAGACGACGTTTCGAAGGAGGAGTTATGTTTTTGTGTAACCGAGGCGACAGTCCGTTCTCAGATTGAGTTGTTATGACAAGCGTTACCGTGTCAAAATAGTTTTGAAAAACTTTTCAATTGTGATAACACAATTACACCTGGACGGGTAGACCAAAATACAAATGTGTTGCAAGAAAACGAAATGTGGCTACACTCAACTTGGTCCTGTGATGTTGGCGGTTTTGTTAATAAAAACTTACTTGACCACTCTCAAACCCGAGATAACCTAAAGGTTGACCAATCACAACAGAGCCAAATAGCTGACCAATCAGAGCAGACTGGGCTCTGGTTTCAGACAGAGGGTGAAAAGAGGTGCTGCAGCACAGGCTGTATGAGAACAATAAGGAGCTTTTTAAACATTAAAGCATGGAGACATGTCACAGTAGAGACACTACATACAGATATGAACCTGCAAACGACCATAGTATGTCCTCTTTAAGGTGTGATATCACCAAAGATCTCCTTTTAATGTTTACAACGCAAAAAAACGCTAACTATATCCATGTGGGTGGCTACTGCTGCCATTAAAATCTCCTCCATTCAATACAGAGTAAATGATGGTATAATTATACAGGAGGACGATTGATTATTTGCTCTTGTCATGAGCTCAAGGCTAGTTAATGATTACGCAAAAAAAAAAGTGGTACATAAACCAGATAAGTAAAGCTCCGTGTCTGTACATTCAGGATGATGTGTCGGTCACACTACCATCACCTTATATCACACAAGGCCAGTGGCAGGACAAGAGTAATGGCTGACCGTATTTTTCCATTCCGCCCATCTCACCTAATGCCACTCTCAAGGACTGACCTTTGTGGAGGCTTCTCAGCAACAGTACAAATCCCGCTCTAATTGGCTTTTGCTATAGAGTATATTGCCTTTGAGTATAGCAGGACAACACGGCAGGAAATTCAATAACTCCAAATGCATCACGGCACTATCTCTGTGCGTAAACCACAAGACAGTATTAGTGTGTGGTTGTGTGGTAAGAGAAGCCAGATAAAACAAAAAAAGAGTAGGATGCAGAGACCAGCGTGGGGTATTTTGATCGGTTGTGTGTATTTATGTCCTGCACAGATTCAACATCAAAGTCTTTCCGGTATCAGAGATGTATTTGTGGATCATGTGCAGCCCTCTAAGATCCGTTCGGCAGCATGGGAATCGGCACACGGTTGGCCGGGGTCATTAGCATTTAGTGCTAACAGTAGAAAGGGTTACAGTTCCCTTTGACAGATAGCTGGAGCTTTGTTGGTTTCTTAGAAGTGATACTCTCACAACAATCACATGTCAAGAGAAATTCATTATTTGATTTCGGAGCTTCACAACAGCGTTTGTAGTCAAGGTCCACGGAGGTACGTAGGGTTGGATGTATTGGTCACCAAGAAGCCCTCTTTTTATGTTCTATTTAAGTGTGTAACGTCAATAACATAGAACATGGAATTCTGGACTTACTTTATGCCAAACCATTATCATTCACTGAATCTAACCGTTTGATTGCCAAAACGTGATAGATTTGTTGCTTTAACAACCTTATATTTTTGTTATATTTTGTTTTGTTCATTAAAATTCACAACATTACGACGTGTTTAAAACTCTCTTCATAATCTGGTCTAAAATGTATCTGTAAAATGTAATTGAGGATGGAGTTGAGTTGGATAAGAATCACATTTTTTAGGACGGAGGGTTGAGAACATGGGATGTAACATAAATGGCAGCTTTTTCTGTATTATGTTCTGGTCATCTAAAGCCATAAGGGCTCGTGGGAAATATAACCAAACGATTTATATAATATTTTTGGTTTTTCACTGCTCCCAGGGCGCCGTACATAATGGCAGCCCACTGCTCCTAACACTAGGATGGGTCAAATGCAGAGAAACCGTTTTGTTACAAACACCGAACAAAAATATAAATGCAACACTTTTGTTTTTGCTCCCATTTTTCATGAGATGAACTCAAAGATCTAAAACATTTTCTATTTACACAAAATAACCATTTCTCTCAAATATTGTTCACAAATCTGAAAAAATCTGTGAAAGTGAGCACTTCTCCTTTGCCGAGATAATCCATCCCACCTCACAGGTGTGGCATATCAAGATGCTGATTAGACAGCATGATTATTGCACAGGTGTGCCTTAGGCTGGCCACAATAAAAGGCCACCAGCACACACACAAGCAGTCCACACAGGGAGCACAGACCACACACACTACACACACCGACTATCACACCTACGTAAGCGTACACACACACACACACCACACAGCACTACTATTTCTACACTGTACACGGACACAGCGAGACATCTACGCCGGGTGTGTCTGTTTATACCCGATCTGGTGTCCGTATATATGTAATTACTCTCTATCACGTACAACTGCAGAGCTCTCACACATAATAGCAACGCGACAGACCACTCCACCAACCCACTCAAACGAGAGGAAAACAGTGCCCCTCTTACTGTGGCGAGTATTGAGCCTTATTAATGTTACACCTAACTCCCACATAACCAACCCACACACACAGGCCATTAGTAGTGTAAGATTTGATGTATTAGGGATTAGATGGTAGAAGGTTAGGTATTGGAGGATAGGTCTATCTAATCATAACACGCTCCTAACGAGGACGTATGATAGCTACTAGTCTAGACACAGATATTTTACTGAACACTTTACTCTTCCTCGAGAATATCCATACTGAAATTAGGATAGGGAAGGAGTTCCGAGTCTATGAGTTTCTGAAGGATCCAGGCGGTGCTATCTCTTTTTCTGACTTGTTTACCTATGTAATAAGTATAACTATAGTTGATTGTTCCTCTTATGCATTACTATTAGACATGAATTTACAAATAAGCATAGAGAGCGTATCCTATTCTTTTATAGATCTGTTCAATATAGTGAGTTTGTTATATTTATTTGATACAATAGTGATCTAATTTGGTGATGTGATATTGATTCATCACTTATTTACATTAGACTTTTTGGGTAAAGAATATTTTTTAATTATGGTTTATTTAACTATACATATAAAAGGTTTGGTTGTTTCCTTTACCTTATCTACTGCCTAGTATTAACAGTTTGTATGTAATTCACAGTGTAAATTGGTTCCGTACTAATCATAACATCGGAAACTAAATATTGAGTTTGGAAACAGTTTGAGCTTTACAAAGATATTAACAGTAATATAAAATAAGTTTATATAGGAAAAATGTCTCGCTAAATAAAATCAACGACTTCAAAAGTGTATAGTTGGTTAAGAAACAATAACCAGATAACGATCTAGAATAACTAGTGCGGAAACATATATATAAAAGTAGATATTATTATCACCCCAAAAATAAATTTCTTCTTCTTCTAAGTTGAATAAAAGCAATTGGCATCAATGTCCACATGATGGACTGTTTTATATTTGCGTTGTAAAAACAAAAGCAGTGGTTTAAAAAGTACTCTACTTGAGTTTCTAAAATTTGTAAAAGATATATGTTTTTATTGGTAAAGAGAGTTATAACAAGTCGTTTAACTTTGTTTTTTTAGAACACTATCACTCGTGAAGAGGGAAACGGCTCTATTAGGTAGGTGGAGTGTCCACACCGATAGTCTACGACTAATCGTCGTACTAATAACGTGTCCACACGGGGAATCCGACCGGTGTTATTTCCGGTGAGACTTTGTACGTAAAAACGAAATAACCCCCCCAGACCCCCCCAGGCTTTTGGTCAGGTCCAAATTGGATTGGGAATTGCACAGTAGGGTGACTGTGTAATTCTTTACAAAATCCCAAATTGGGGATTGGGATTGGGTCACTCACTGTACAATCCATGCCCAATTTTGGACTGACCAAAAGCCTGGGGGGGTCTGGGGGGTTAGTTCGTTTTGAGGAT
>NW_011369951.1:8434030-8434470 GCF_000735185.1 Notothenia coriiceps
ATGTAGTCTTCCAATATCAGAGTACACATGATAACAAAGGTATCCCAACTGTAGCTGTGTACATGACAGGATGTATGATTATTACCTAGAAGAGCATCAGGACTGTTTTAGGCATATGATAGCTATGTGATTAACATGAAGATTCAGCCTCTATGGAGATAGACATGTGACAAGCATGCTCATTTCTGACGTGGGTCTTAGCTAATCTAAACTAAACATACTGCTTTGAACCGGTATTCCTCCATCTTGTGACTGTGTAACTCCCTCTCTTGTATATCAGCATGTGAAGGACACTGTTCAGGAACTAGTTGTACCAAATGCTCTGTACTGTATGTGATGACTACTTCCATGCAAGGATTATAAATACATGTATCCTAATTATTGAAGGTGACGAGTGATATTTTACCAACAGTTTTTATATGGATAAGAGTATCTGGTAT
>NW_011369951.1:8434651-8442516 GCF_000735185.1 Notothenia coriiceps
GAGCAGAAGACGAAGCAAACTTGAGAACAAATATGGACAAACTAATGCAAATCAACACATGTCTTTGCAAACGGACACCGTTGTGAAAATACTGAATGTAGTCTTCCAATATCAGAGTACACATGATAACAAAGGTATCCCAACTGTAGCTGTGTACATGACAGGATGTGTGATTACCTAGAAGAGCATCAGGACTGTTTGAGGCATATGATAGCTATGTGATTAACATGATGATTCAGCCTCTATGGAGAGAGACATATGACAAGCATGATCATTTCTGACGTGGAGCTAATCTGAAGTAAACATTGAATACTGCTTTCTATTCCTCCATCTTGTGACTGTGTAACTCCCTCTCTTGGATATCAGCATGTGAAGGACACTGTTCAGGAACTAGTTGATGCTCTGTATGTGATGACTACTTCCATTCTTGAGAGGATCATAAATACAAGTATCCTGATATTGAAGCTCAAGCCGGGGACGAGTGATGTTTTTCTAACAGACACACAACCAACTAATGCCTTACCTATAATTCGGAGCTCTGCGTTGGAGTAGACCTCGCCGTGCTTGTTCCCGGCCACACACTGGTACATCCCTGTGTCGGCCAGGGTCAGGCGGCTGATGGTCAATGCTCCGTTGGCCACCTGTATGCGCTCCTATGGACACAGAGACACACGTGCCTTTAATAAGCTTTATTCCCAGCGTTCATCGACATAAGAACAGCCATCCAGCGGGCCAGAGAGACATGGTCCGGAAGTGACAGACGTGGCAATAAATCTAGGTTTTCATCACTAATGGAGGGAAAGGCTTGGGTGGATGGAGGCAGGCTAGCAGAAAATGACCCTAATCAATCTGCATGTTTATTAGAGTGAAATAAAACCATGCCCTATTTATATCTCCGACTGCACCACAAGGGCTGTTTCCCCTTCAGCAGGAGGAGGGGATAACTGGGGAAGGAATATCGTAACATCTGAGGCATAATGCATTGTGAAAATTGCTTTTCTGATAGGTATGCCCCATACATACTAAGCGATGTGTACACGGTCAAGCTGCACCTCCTCGTCGTCTGTTTGGAGCTTTTTTTCGCCCGCCTGTGGGATAAATGTAGCTCGTCACTGAGCCATCAAATTAAGATCTATTTAAGGATGGCTGGGCCTGATGAACTGGTTGGATCGCTGCATCTGTTGGACATATAATCCTCAATATAAGTTTATCTCTTCTCACTCAACTCCTCCACTTCACCATTAAGTCCTTGAGCAGTTTTCACACATCTCTATGCAGGCGTGTCAGGTTCTGCCTCCTCGTGCCCTTCATCTCGTCTCTTTTCCTCGGGCGCACCCATAATGTCATTACAACCCCTTTTTCCATAGGCTTGAACTCTAGTCACGGGGGATTAAGGTACTGTCACATGAAAAGAAAGACTGAAAGATCACAAACTAATCCTGTGTTTGAGCAGGTTGTGCCTACATTTCCATAACGCTCGGGATGTGCAGGGGCGAATATCCCTGCTGGCAAGGGAGAGGCAAACGGTGGCGCACATCAGTCTGTGCATGGAAAGCACTCCCGTTTATGGCTGCTATTAATTAAGCATGACGTTCCTCTCAAATCAGCAGTTTTTCATGCCGGGGACCTGGGGGGACCATCTGCACGCCTTATGCTGAAGGAGAATGATTGGCAATGTCATTTGCCAACAACGCTGGGTTGATTTTGTTTTTATATGAAGCTTCAAAAAGGATGTGAAAGATTGTTAGGATGAAGGAATGACTTTTATGGTTCAGTAAAAGGGGGGTTTTGCTTTTGATTGCTGGCAACAGTTATTCTCAAACTAATTACTGGAAGCCTGTGTGGGAATCATTTCACAGCTGTACATTTTAAATTAAAAGCAACATTGGTGTAAACTCAAAACAAGACAACTCCACTAATGAGGATTTAAGGAAGTGTTTAAAAAAAAAAAAAACTGAACCACGTTAATTTGATTTTGACCTGCCAAGTTTTATGTTCCTAAGATGATTTGTGCTCACTGTGAACTAAATCAGCTATTGACAGATGTTTGATGACTCTACTGAACATGCCTGCCTGTGTAAGAAAGAACTGCAGGAAGATGACCTCAGTTCAACAGCGGCTCTGCAACAGCAAAACAAAAAGCTCAGCCTGTTCGCTCCACTTGAGCTTGAATTAGCAGGGGAATCAGCCACAGTGGTGGAATCAGCGCTAAGATCTGTTTTCCATTAGTATTATAGTAGCAAGACCACCGTGTTAAAACACTCTGTTACTGCATTCACATTGCAGATGGACCACGCTGGAAACATGTGTATTTTATTGTTTATTTATTACAGCTGTAAAAAGTTTAAAAAAATATTTAACAATATACTGTAGGAGTGGGTAACTCGTGAATTTTAAGTTTTAAAGTCTGACATTTCTTCATAATATTCAACCATAATGTTGTTGATTCTATTTTGTAGTATTAATATGAATGCTGAGTCATTTGATGTTGGTTTTTTCTAGAGCTAAGGAAATGAACTGTTGTTTTCTGATCCCTCTTTTAAAGGTGACCTATCATGCAAAATGCACTTTTGTACGTCTTTTCTACATGAATATGTGTCCCCGGTGTTCCAGGGAACTCACCAAGTGTCAGAAAACACAACCCTCTTTATTTTCCTCCATACCCAAATCTCTTAAAAAGGGGCTGCAACGGATCTGATACAGACTGATCCAGATTTGAACACTTCTATGAGGTCACAGAAGTGGCGCTACGGCTATTGGGCCAACTCCACCAATCAGGAGGAGACAGCCACGGACATTGCCGTTGGAAAGCGCTGGAGACGCTGTAGTACATATGCCAGGCCTGTAGATGGTGCTGTTCTCACAGAATCAGCCCATGCAAAGACAGTGTTAAATTGAGCGAAATGAGGAATGGCTAAAATGCATGATCTGTTTGGTATTTTGAAAAATAAAAAGTATAAATATGCCTTATATAGGTATGGTCCTACACTATATTATTCAAATATAGCATGATGATAGGTCCACTTTAAATACGACATTGTGAACACTCACTTTTCCAGTGCTTGTGCACACACATGTGGGTACTGGATCATCCCACAACCCCAAAAACTGTAATATAACACAATGTTGTCTTTTTTCTATGGGCTGCCGATCAGAAAACATTGGATTCAACAAGCCATTTACATTATCCCCCTTCCCATGTTACATGAAAGCTCATAATAATGTGCAAGTTCTTCTGCTTGTAAGCTAATAGATAGATTACATTTACTTTAAAAACCTGTATACAACACCAAAGTCTCAATATAAGGTGGCTAAATGGGTCCTGTTTTCATTTTATCGTAGGGAAAGGAATGTGTGAGCAACCTTTCTCTCCGTATTGGAATATGTTGATGTTATTTATAGAGATGCTCCTGTCCCCAGCCTTAAACATCTAGAAGCTGTCAATCATTCAGCGCTCAGATTTATTACAGTCGACCCACATGGCACCGGCATTGTGTATTATATTAGGAGGTGGGCTGCCTCTCTATCAGGCAGCATCAACACTTTTATCTATTCATCTATAAAGGACTTCAAAAATGACTCGCTTATTTATTGTCGCTCCTGTGAGTTACTGATTCTCAGACCCAGCTCTATGTGTTCCTGCAGCAAAAACTAACCTTGGAAACACAGCCTTCAGTTATTTAAGCCTATGTGTGTGGTGTGTTAAATCGGTTTTTGTGCATGCGAATGGTCTGCAAATGGTCTGCAAAGGCCAGAGGGGATTTCTCTCCCACACACTCCCCCCTCAAAACGCCTCCATTGGACTCCTGTGCCTACTTCCTTAACATAGTGACATCAGTACATAACACTTGTACTTCCATTGGCTAGCTCTCCAACACATTGTATGTGCCAATCACAACAGAGCCACACAGCCAACCAGCCAATCACAACAGAGCCACACAGCCAACCAGCCAATCACAACAGAGCCACAGCCAACCAATCAAATCAGACTGGGCTCAGAACACATATATTAATTAATTGTAATTTGCGTCTGAATGGTATTGGAGTAAAAGTAGTAAATACTCAAGCACCAGTAGAAAAATAGCGAGATGCTTTCCATGACTGATCGTCCATCCGTGACTCCAAAGTCTTCACCACTACAACACTAACAGGAATAACCTCAGTTCAAGTACATTGTTGCCAGCCCTCTGTATGGCGGTCCCGCCTAATTTAAATGGAGTCAATCCTGTTTCACGCTGGAGTCTCTCTTTAATTGCTCATCCACTTAATCCTCGGGCTATTGTCAATAACGCAGCAGAGAGAGAGGTGCTTTCCAAGAAGAACAGCCACACGAAAAAGAAGCATCTCAATAAATTACTACTATTTTGACTCAGGGCAGTAACACAAAGCATCCCAAAGGAAAATAGGAGTCTCGTAATATATAAGGGCATGTGAAATATTGTATGAAGCTGCATGTCAACTGCTGTCCAACAAAGAGCAAAATCATTGAGGAACCAGTCTGAGAGCTACTATTATTAGAGCGAAACACTAGGAATAGTTGGGGGTTGTTAAATATTTTAAATGACTGACATTGAATAATTGAATGCACATATTCTCAGATATATATATAATGACTCCCGGGGCGTGTACTGCACTGTATAGCCAATCTTCCGATCGAGCACCTAACTTTATTTTTCATATTGATTGCTCAATTTCCGTTGCTCAAACTTATAAAAGTGTCAGCAGAAATAAACCAGCTATACAGTCAGAAAGGTCTCAATTGATTTGCTGCAATAAATAACAACAAATGGAGCATCCTCTTCCCACCGCTGCGTACATCATTGACCTTTCCCTCTTCCACTCATTAAGCCACTGTGGTTAATGGTGGCATTTGAAACAATGCAACACCTTTGGTAATCAATCCACTCACCCATGCATTCTGAATATGTCCATTAATTATATTTATGTTGAGAGGAAAACTGCTGCACAGAAATCAACAGTCATTGTAATCTTTAATCACACATGCATTGAAATGCATTGGAAGCCAGATGGCTGAGTGTGGCGAGATACATGTGTAATTCTCCTGTGTTTGACTTTATTCAAATGTAATCAGAATTAAAGGGAAGGAGAAGGAGTACGGTCACTTTAACTAGATTAAATGTATTATATGTAATGTTGAAGTATGCATTAGAAGTCGGTTATCAGAGTGTCTCCAATATTATAATTTATAAGGAGAGTCTACGGGCACATTGGTAAAAAGAAAGGCAAATAACAATCATGTTAAAAACACATATTTTTGTATTACAATGTTTCTTAATGTATTTTGTTTTGTATATACATCTTATTAAAACTGCAATTGTTTTATACATCAGCTCCAGAACATTGGATAGTTCCAGGAAAATGTGAACATTTTTGGTTTATTCTGTAAAATAAACGTAGGATTGCTCCGGAAATAAGAACATTTGCATGCTCAAATGTTGTTGAATAAATTAGGCTATATATGAAATACTGAATGTAGACAGCAATGAAACTGTAACGGCCCCTACACACGGCGGCGTGCGTTGTCACTTGCCGGGGGGGGGAGGGGCTGAAACTCGACCAACAACCAATCACATGAATCTCCCGCCCCAGACACACAAGCACGCGGTTTGATTGGCTAGAGCTTGTACTGGCATATGATTCGATTGGCTGACGCACCCCGAGAGAAGCTACGCTTTGCTCCCACAATGCAGTTCGGCGAATCGTGACGTCACCCCATTCAAAGTGAACGGGCAGAAGCGTTGAAGCTGCAACGCATGACATATGAAGTGGACATTTTTCTTTTAAGAAAACAGCTTTCAAAGTCATGTATTGCAACATTACCTATATTTTGCA
The DNA here is from genome assembly GCF_000735185.1 of Notothenia coriiceps. Taxonomy (NCBI): domain Eukaryota; kingdom Metazoa; phylum Chordata; class Actinopteri; order Perciformes; family Nototheniidae; genus Notothenia; species Notothenia coriiceps. The sequence goes on from NW_011369951.1 coordinate 8,440,505, forward strand.
TTTCATAGTCCATTGATTGGTTTTTCAGATTTGCTTTTAAGATAAGATAAGATAAGATGGACCATTTACTTTTTTTTAAGATTTTGTCAAGCCACAAGTGCCGTATAGACATGACATAAAGGGGGAGACAACAGCTCTACCAAGTGAACTATACAGCGACCACTGAAATGTTAAATATGATCTAATGAGGAGGCGTGTGGTGCAGTGGGTTAGTGCGTTCGTGTTCGGATCAGGTGGTCACAGGTTCAAACCCCACTGCAGTCAGCATGTCGTCGTGTCCCTGAGACACTTCACCCCGGATTGCCCACAGTATTGAGTATGTAAGTTGTTTTGGATAAAAGCGTCTAACATGTAATGTAATGCCAACTTGTGTTGCATTAAGGATAAATAAACAATACAATTGACAAAGTTAGTCAAATGAACTTCTTAATTTGTATTTTGGATGTTTTCTTTCCAATCCAATAGAGCCCAAACTCTCACCAGTTCATTCAAAATAATGTTTTGGGCTGTAGTGTCCTGGTTCAACTCACATCGGGTAAACAAAAACATTTTGTAAACATAAAACCAGATGGGCAGTCCAATTAACACAATAGTGTTACTTTCAAAAAGGTTTTGATAAAACTGTTGGCCATTGGCTGAACAGATTGTTGATTACTCTTGCCTGACAGCGAGCCAAATGTGTTTTGTATGAGGAGGAGGCTTTGCAGCAGAGGGTTGCCTCTGGTAAAATAACGACAGACCGGGTTCATTCAAACAGCATGTACAACATTCAAGCACTGATCGATATCCTCTGGTGTGTTTGTCTCCTTTTTTGCATAATGAAGCAAATGAACATAATGCCTGTTTATTTATCAGGTGCAAGCTGTGCCTCAGTGTCCAATCAATCTTTCCCAAACAACCTGGAGAAAGGATCCAATATTATAATCCAATATGATGGAGGAATATTGAATCATATCCGTGCACAGCTTTGCACACGATGAACACGTTTGGAGCCACAATCGGCTCATCATTGTACACATAATGGGAATTCAGAGGGGGCTAGAATGAAAGTAGGATATACGGTGTTTATATAGAGAATCTTACTGTTTCATATTTGGTGGCACAGGATTAATAACTGCACTTGGCCAAGAGAGATTTAACAGAAGATTAGAGAAGCGCTCACATCACTTACTGGGCCTGTTTAGTCTCTTATCGCCACACAGAGCAATTCCTTTGAAATAAATGGTGTCTTTCCAAAGCAAAAAGCATAATGTATTGGCGCACAGGAGGTACCCGGTTGTAATGAAAAACACAATAATGCATGGTAAATAGTCTCGAGCAAACAGCACAATAAAGCTGTGGAATTACAGTTAGTCAGGGTTTCTCACATTCTTCATTCAGCAGCAAAAAGCATCTCTCCCAAAGTGCCGGAGTAACCTTGGTAGAGGAACTCTGATCTAAAGACAGATCTCTTACCTCCACAGGCTCCAGGTTCTCTCCATTTTTCATCCACCTGTACGAAGGCTTTGGCTTCCCGGTGGCTTTGCACTCCCACACCATGGATTCATCGATGAGCTTCTGGACATCCTGGGGTTTCTCGATGAGCTGAGGGGGAGCTGGAAATTGGAGGAATTGAGATTGTTTATGTACATATCTGAGTCACTTTGGATTATTAACATGTGCTCAGAGCGGTGGACGTAGGGAGAGCTGTTTGTATTTCTTTTCACCCTGGGCTTGTCTGTCATGTTGTGATTATTTTATTTATTATGTGATGCTTTTAACTTCTACTTATTCTCAACATGCACCTTACATGTTCAGGTTCATAAACGTATGTTGTGTCTCTACTGTGACGTGTTTACATGCTTTAATGTTGAAAAAGGTCTTTATTTGTATCATACTCAGACCCTCTTTTCACCCTCTGTCTGAAACCAGAGCCCAGTCTGCTCTGATTGGTTAGCTGACCAGCTCTGTTGTGATTGGTCAACTGTGGAGGTCCCCATTTACGCTTTTTGGGGTTTATACGTTCCTGTAGT
>NW_011369951.1:8442539-8449372 GCF_000735185.1 Notothenia coriiceps
GAATCAGTGCATGAGAAGCGAAACGGAAGTGAGGGACCCAAACAAACGATTAAGAAGGCAAATCTGAGATTTCATTGAACTCCAGCTCTCGACACAGGTTGGGGAAAGCCACGCAGTCTGTTCTTCTTCTCTCGGTTATCACGCAGTCTGTCTTCCGGATGTTGCCTCTTTTGAATGACGAATACACACTACCGCCGCCTGCTGGTAAGGAGAGTTATTGCCACTCACGCATGCGCAGTTCGTACGTGCTTCTTGGCCGTCGGCTGAAGTCTTTGCGGTGTGTTCCAGTGCGACTGTTGGCCAAAATGCAGGGACACGAGGCGACACAACAGTCGGGTCCGTCTGTGTCAGTTCTTTGGTGTCAGTTTGGTGTGTCCGGGCCTTTATTAGCAGTACAGATAAATGTGGGCTCACTATTTGGCGAGCAACCGGTCACAGTTGCCCTGTTCATCTCATGTCTTATAAAAGCTTATTAATGATTTATAAAGTGTTCACAACCGAATTAATAAATGAATTCCAAACTATTCGTAAACCCTCTATAAGGGTAGACTTATTGTAAAGTGGTACCGAAAAATCCAATCATCATTAAAAAAAAAATGCTTTTAAAAAACTTAAATATGTTTAAACTAGGTTATTTTATTAACCCTTAGATGCACGAGGGACTGGACCCTACAACCTTCCATAAGTGGGTCAAAGGGGACCCGTATTAGAATAATATGTGTTCTTATGCCATTTTTGTCTTTTTGGTTAAAAGAAATCACTTTGATATCATATTTAGTATTATATTTTGGTTCACACTAGAAATATAACTTTATATATTCAATTTTCCACTATTTATAATTTTAGACATTTTTGACCCACTTATGGAAGCTTGGGGTAGAAACACAAAAACTAAAATTTCTTAAAATGTTAAATTTAAAATGTGAATGGCATGATATCCAAAACGTTTTTTGAGGAATAGCTGGAATATGAAATGATAAAAAAATGTAATTACAAAGATACTTCAAGAAAACCACCTCACCGGGACAACAAAGACCCACTTAAGGGTTAACTTAATGAGTTCAAGATGCTGCCATATTTGAGTAAACGGTGCAACTTATTGACCTTATTACAATACACAGGAAACAAGGTTAATATTGTAAAAAAAATAAGCTACCAACTAAAACTATAATTTCATTTCATTTTATATACTTATCTACAAGAGGTCTTGATATTTAAGTAAGCGTCTAAATTGAGCAAATTATATATATATTTATATTTTGATCGTATTTAAAAAAACTCTTTAATATTTTACACAGGAAACATAAAACAAGGTAAACAAAAATAAATACATACATTAAAAAGCTAAGAGATAAATATATAAATAAATACAAAACAAAAATAGCTAATTCTAGATATAAAAATGTGTTTCCTGTGTATTTTAAAACGGTTAATAAGTGGCACTGTTATAAATAAAAATGTATCAATAAATATTTAAAATATGAAGATTAAGATGTGAGATGTATCATTTAGTTAATAAAATAAAATACTTAGAGGATATTGTTGTTTTGATGGTTGGATTTGTTTATATCTTAAGTGGCAGTGAACATCCATTTGATTTATAACCTTACATTTTAATAGCTTCTTCATTTCCAGGACAATCTCAAGAAGCCTGCTGCTCTGGAACACATCATGAGAGTGAGGATGCTTCAAAGTGCCTCCGTGGAGCAACACCTTCATCTCTTCCTGTCTCACAAAGCCTCACTATATTTGCTCCGATGCACAACAGATACCCCTTATCGATCCCCCATTGGCTTACACCGCTGACGAATGTCACAAAGGCTTAATTCAAAGGGGGTTCAAAATAATATTACTGATTTGTATCACCTGGCTGCAGCCGGCGGGAGGAGGAGAGAGAGACTCAAAACATAAATGAGCGAGGGGCCGCGGCACAAAGGGACAAATGAAGCCTTTGTGCTTCACAGCGTGCTCTGCTTTCAGGCTGCTGTAAATCATCACAAATTGTTTAATGCGCCAAATGAGTTATTTATTTTGACGGCTTTACACAGCAGGACTTGAAAGAGAGAAGGAAGAAATCAGAGAGCGGTTCAGGTGGGGGTTCAGGTGGTTGGAAAATCCATAGATGTTAGAGCGAGTTAACAGATGAGTCCTGGTTAAAATATTATGAATATATAAATGTAGTGGCTCTGCTTTATCCGTGTATTCATGACCATGACACTGGTGATTGTGGGAAGATGCCAGGCTAAGCTAACAGCTAAAGATATATACAGTATATTAGATTTCTTGTTTTTTATATTTTTATTTTATGTATGCACCATGACCTCAAGTCAAATTCCTAGCATGTGTGAACCTACCTGGCAATACACCTGTTTCTGATTCTGAAAGAACAGTAGCTACATGGAGGATTGCAAACATTGAATACTTATAAAGATGAAATGGGACTCAATACAAGTTTCCTTCTTCAGTGTTATTCACAAAATGAATCTTATGCTTAACTACTTCTTATCTCAAAAAATAATATCAAGTCTTGGTACCAGTTTTATAAGACGTACCATTTGTTTGGGTTAGGTTTAGTTTGCCAACATTTTCAACCTGTGACCCCTTACAGGGAATAACATTGTTCCATTATTAATATTATTATTATTATATTTTCTTATTAATTCAAAAAAAATAAGGAAATAATAATAATAATAATAATATTCTTTTCAACTTGTTTTCTTTTTCCTATGTATTCCATTATTTCGTTTTTAATGGGAATACATTTCCCTGGTCTAAATATATTAGGAAATATTTGAAACCTATATATTTGGCACAATTTAATTTTTTCCGATGGGCCATTTTCCGTTTTTTGAGTTTATTGGCAGTAGATATTACCACTTCTAAAATGTAAACCCCACAGGTGTAAATACGGGTCTATCAGCAACAAAGATGAAACGTCCCAACCCACTTCCTGGTTATCCAGATGCTTCTGCACAGATTATATCCCTGACATATGTGCCACTGGCTGGCGCATAGTGCATTTAACGGCTTTGATCTCCAGTCAAATTGGATGTCAATCATGATGCCATCTGGTGGAACCCAATACAAGGCTCACCAACAAGGTCGTATCCAAGGGCTGAGCCTCATCCGCACCTTTAATCTGGATCAAAATATTAAAGGCATCATGGCTGACAGCCTTTAATCATTTTGATGTGCCGTTAAAACGAGCCTTTCTCTTTGTGAACGCTTTGTTTTATAAGGCGGGTAGTGTGGGCTGCTGCTGGCTTTTAGTGTGAGCCGCTCTGACAGATGTGGCGCACGCTGGTCAAATATTCATGAGTGTCAGGATCACCTACCATAGAAAGAGAGCTTCCCTTTCACTGTGTTCATCCCCCTGGAGTTCTCCGCCACGCACTCGTACGTGCCCGCGTCCTCCTGCTGGAAATACGGGATCTCCAGGACGCCGCTGGCTTTCCTCATGTCCACTTTCCTGGGGAAGGGGACACCGTCCACTCTTTTCCAGGTGATAGACGGTACCGGGCTGTGTGAAGACACATGGAGACGTTAAACTGACTCAGATTTTGTGAATGAGTCCTTCTTAAAGGTGGACACATTTTTAAACAAGTGCAGATCCTCAAGATCAAGAGACCTGAATAATCCGGTTTGAAAAGATGGATAGATATTGGTTTTATAAATCATCCTAACAAAAGACATCCCCAATCTGAATGCATCACAATCATGTTTTATTTATATTTTTATGCTATATAAAAGTGATGAAATAATTGTAAAAAGAGCTGATTATGAGAAACCAACTAAAGAAATATGTATCACATACCCCCAAATGATCAACTTAAAAAATGCACAATTAATGCAAAAGAAAGGTGTCTAATAGTGAAAATAGTTCATATTTATTAGTTAAATTATGACACTCAAAAATTCCAGAACATGTAAAACAAAAAAACAAAATTAAGCTATTACTGTATATGTTTTTTGTATTAAGTGCACGTTATTTTACCACAGAAAATATACAAAAACAATTCAAAATGCAGTACATAAACCCCAAATATTTGTAATCAGAATGTGTACAATTGACCTTTCGCAAAGCCACGCCCCTAAATGCCCGTTGTCCAATCATATTCGATCACGTGCGCGGCTCCCTGTGGAAGTCCGACAAGCTTCGCGTTCAAATTCATTGCGAAAATGGTGAAGCGTTGTGCTTATGGTCTTTGCAAATCGGATAGCAGATATCCCATAAGTTTAGAGGGGGGGGGTGATATTTTACCCGTTTCCTAAACCCAAAACCCGAGAGGAGAGATGCCGCCAGTGGATAAAGAAATGCGGCAGGCCCCATGCCCAGCTGAATATGGCGAATATCAACAAACACAAATACGTTTGCTCCAAGGTAAATACGTGCTAACGTAGCTAGCTAGCTAGCAAAGATTACATTCACAAATTAACTAACTAATTTAATTAACTAATTTCACTAACTAACGTTAGCTAAAGTCACACGACTACAGCTGGAAGATGTGTGCTTCTAGGTCGTTTTGACCATGTATATCACTTGATGCATAATAATGTCTGAACAGCTGAGCTCCGTTATTAGTCTACCTGTGGTCAAAGTACAAACAAGAAAGCCAACAGGCAATCATTCATTTATATTTTGCTTTAATCTTTGTAGCATTTTGTTAATGGAAAGCCTACTGCCGACTTCCCTAATCCTGCTGCACAAGTGGGCACCCCGACCCCCACAAAGGAACAACAAGGTGGATGCAGAAAGCCACCAAGGAAACGGTAGTTAACTTTAGACAAACTACAACATTTAATGCCTCTTGTGATTGTATTGTTTTATTCCAAAATAATAATAATAATTCCGTCAAATTTGACATACAGCTCATGTGGTTTTTCACTCTTGCACTGCGACCTGTATGCAAGTGCCTCTATTGATGTTGTGCCTCCCTCTTTTCTAATGTTTATACTGTGGATATAACCCTCCATAGCGTATTGTAGCCCCTTTTGTCGGGACCTGGAGGATATTGCTGCGTTATTGCTCCAAAATGAGTCTGTTAAGGCGACTCCGACGTTACGGAGACCCTCCATTATGGCTTTGTTTAACGCATCTGGCTCTCAGCTTGTCGGACTAGCAACAGTAACCAAGGGGGGGCGTGGCTTTGCGAAAGGTCAATTGTTTGATTGCCAACATTCCTGAACTGCGAGAAAGAAAACTTAATAAACTAAGAAACTAATAAGAACTCAAAGTACTCTTTGAATTTCTCATATGTCCCTTAATTTGCAAGATTTTGGGGTTTATGGATTTACTTTGGTCTTTATCAGAATACCTTTATTAGTCCCACAGAGGGGAAATTTGCATTTAAGGATCAAAGTAATACTATTAAACCATACCATAAATGTACTTTATATTCGGCAGCTTCAACATATTGTTTATACCTTAAGTGTAGGAGCTTACTGCAGTTGTTCATAATTCTACGCTTCAGAACATCGTCTTCCAAAACCTGAAGATTTCTCTGAATATTGGTACACACCAACATGTGCTTTCTAATAGAAGCCTTACTTGAAACACACGAGGGTTGCACCAACGCAGTGAAACACATGAAATAAATATCCCATGGTAATATTTTTGCTTTGAGTGAGCATGCTGAGTCTGAATAAGAGTGGGCTTACTTTCCCAGAGCGAAGCACTCCAGCTTCACAGTGGATCCTTTGGCAACATGAACAAGCTCTGGAAACTGAACCTCAATCTTTGGCTCGTATTCACCCATCACACCTGGAAGAAAAAATGCAAATGAGTGTCAGTGTTGATGCAAAAAGTTGTATTTGTAACTTGAGCTAAACAAAAAAAATGAAACATCTAAATAAAAACAGTAGCTGTGGCTTCTGCTACTGAAAACTTTTTCAAGTAAAGCCGTCTTTTCACGAGAAATGCTTTTTCAACTTCCAACACAATCTGAGCAGCAGCAACAATCTCAGCGCTCTCACAGAATGCTCTCCCGTTGAAAGTAATGAGAACAAGAAAGCGAAACACAGCTCTTCAGTGGACATGCAACACGCTGATGTTGAATGGAAAAAACAACTTTGAGAATTCATAGACCGTTTTTTGAGCCCTTACATCTAGATGAGTTTCATCTTGTTGTAGTGCTAACAGCTATGAACACAAAAACAGGCCCATAAACCCCCCTGGGGACCGCCTCTGTGTCTACAAAGCATCTCATTCTCTGTCGGGGGAGGCAGCTCTGGTGGATTATAATATTGCTGTTGTGCAAAATAAAAAACCTCTGGATAAAGGAGAAGACTGGAATGTGTCGCTGTGGTATTCATGAATCACCACAGCAGTGTTGATACTCATTAAAAAAGCAAACACGTATTTTTTAGTGCTGGAAACCTGAATGTAGCAGTGTAGCTGACGCTCAAAGATCCCTTATTAATGTGTTGTCCTTTTTTGAAGAGTGTTTAATGTATGCTTGAACTTTGTTTTATTTTGTAAAAATGATATGAGTTGTCTTTCCGTAAGTCATATGACCTTTTCCCGATTTATGACACAATCAGATTTAATCAGGACTGTTTCCACTCGGACTTTAATACAGCTACACCATTGTTTGGTTTCCATGGAAACACGTCTCTTTAGTAGCGCGCGCGTGTAACTGAACGTCTGAGAGGGTGAGGCAGATAGTCACAGAAAACAGAACAAGAATCGACAACTACTCTACTCTCTGCTCACTCCTTTCCTGTCCACACATATGCTCCATCAAGGATGGTGCTACAGGCCGCAAGGCATTGCACTTAGATCTACATATAAGCATGTTAATGTTAATCTAACAGCTCCGGCGATCCACTAGCAC
>NW_011369951.1:8449417-8501259 GCF_000735185.1 Notothenia coriiceps
ACTTCCCTGGAAACTCGCAGTCGGATGTGAGCGATGTAAATTCCCAAAGGGGGGGTCGTGATTTTTTTGGCACAAACCGGAGAAAAAATTTTACTCCATAGACGTTTGTGGCGAGCACCCTCTAAGTAGCCTTGAATGGGGGTGGGTCGCCTGTTGTAAGGGTCAGAAGGATGAGAATAGGTCTCCGAAAAAAATAAAAACGTTGATTTGTCGGCGTTGTTGATAATATTAGGTGGTCTCTACGGAGGGGGCGGGGTGCTGTTCTACCTTACTCTACGGAACATCTGAGTCTTTCGTTAAGATCTTTGGCGGACGTGTCCGTTCCTCTTCTGCGACTTTTCAGTCAGTTCCCGCTTGCCGAAATTATTTTCAATGTGTTCGTAAATTAAATGTGTGTGGATTCTACGAGCGCACCACATTGTTTTACCTTTACACCGTCTCACAGTCCCGCGCGAGGGGTGTGAGGGTTGCTGGCCCAAGTTCCAAGTCGCAGTCCCCCATTCTTCTGCTAGTTAAGAACCGGACCCGAGAAAGGACGCACCAGTAGACCTCCTAGAAGGGGTAGCCGGCCGGCAGGCAGCCCCCTTGCCCAGGTTTGCGTTAAGGACCGAGAAAAAAGACCATCGATTTACCGTTAGTAAGGCGACCGCAGGACAACCAATAAATTTGTAAAGGCGACGATGTTGTTAATAAGGTCGGCAGTTTATTTACTCACCGATAGGCGTCGACAGCGAGTCAACATTGTTTGTAAGTGTTACAGTAAAGTCGGAACCAAAGTTTCAAACCTTTAGCATTCCTAAAGGCGGTCTACGAATTTACCGATTGGCCCTTCACTGCTTAAAAGTCTTATTTTTGACTAAAATTTTAGTTTAACTCACATAAATATTAAGGGTTTAATGCGGTATCCAGGTTTGTAAATAGGGGAATTAAAGATTTGTTCTTGTGTCTCCGCAACTCCAAGGTGGTGGGGGTACCAAAAGGTGTCATCCATTACCCCCAGCAGAACCTCCTGTCTTTCTTCCGAACTCAACGTAGTTTTTGTGCCAGATAACTCAAAAATTGCGTTTTTCGCAAGATAAAACCAAGAGTAGGACTGGTAGTATACTGTGAAGAGGAGTTATGGAGAGGACCTAGTAACAGATTTACGGAAGAGATTGGTTTTTGAAAGTCCTGGGCGGGACCTTGTAACCATGGACCGAATTCGGTCCGCCCCTGTGCAAGACCGTGACGGCCGTCTTCACTCAGGGGATCGCCGTGTGCATCACAGCGCAATGACTTTCCATTTCGTAAATCTATTTAGGTCTTCTCCTGGGTCCTCGTGTTAGAAGTATGCCGAGTTCGTACTTTGGTTTCGATCTATGTTGCACACCAAAGACCCTTTTTTCGAGTGATCTGCGCAAGAACCACTAGTATACGTTGGTATCCCACTTCTTATAACGCACCCGGGGTCTAGGCTCCTTTCTGTGTGGTATCGGAATGAACTTTTACCCCACCTTCATCTATCGGAGACAACAGAACAATCTATTTCACAAAATTTATGATTCCAACTTATACCCATCGGAAACAATGAAAGCCATTAAACTTAATTTATGGATAAACTAAATTTAAGCAAAATAAGCTTAGCAGTGAAGGCCCCACAAGGGTTCCCTCCAGAACGTAGAACCCGACCATCTTAGATATGGCTAAAGTCTTGGAACTTGGTTCCACTTACTGTACACTACAACCCAAGTAACTGAATACATGTGACCGTGTGACCCTAATCGTGAGTAAATAAACTGCGACTTATTCCACCACATCGTCCACGTACGAGAATTTATGGTGTTCTGCGGTCTTACTACGTTAAAGGCGGGATGCTACTCCATTCCACCCCGCCCCTTACCATTATAAACCGGATGTGAACCTGGGCAAGAGGCTGACCTGCGAACACCTAGTGGTTATCACTCTTCTGGCAAGTCTACGTGGTTGTCCTTCTCGTTCGGTCCATTACTAGAGACAATAGCCGGGGACTGACTTATATCTGACTGGCCTCCACGAACCTGGACACCGCTCTCCGCTGAGGTGAGCGTTGATAAGTAAAACATGTGGTGGTGTAAAACACCACCTCAACACTTAATTTACGACAATTGATAAATATTTCGAAAGGGAACTGGAGAAAAAGCAGAGGGACGGGCAAAAGTCCCCAAGACTCTTAACCTAATACCCCGGGTCCAGCTAATCTGGAAACGAATATGTACACAGTAACAGTGATAGAGACACCCCTCCGTCGAGACTATTAACGCACCGAGGGATATGTATAACGACCAACAAGCGTTATAATATTCTTTGGAACAAACGATAGATTTCCTCTTCTGTATCCGTTGAGCTATCAGCGACACCATAGTACCTTGAGTAGCCTGCGTCACAACTTATGAGTTAATTGTTTTCGATTTGTGGCTATAACAATCAGTCGACCTTTAGGATTTACATCCCGAATCAGAGGACAATCGACTGCGAGTTTCCAGGAACTAATACACAAACGAAAAGCGAAGTAAAAATTCTCAACAAATTACCCAGATGTTAAGAACAAAGAATACGAACTTACAAACAAAATAAAAAAAATTTATACTATTCTCCAAACACGAAAGGGCCAACCTGTTCAGTACACTAGGGAAGAAGCGCCCAGTGCTAAACCAAATATTAACCAAAAACACCGTCTTCGTATCACCCTCATTCTCCCGACGCTCCGATTACACAGTTGCTTCAAACCTCACACTGGACTCCAACAACCCACCCTTGGGTCCACCAAAATATGACCTATTTGACCTCAAGGGTTTGTCCCAAACGGTAATTAAATGTCAAATTGTTCACCATCAACTCACATCGCCTATTAGTTCTCATAATCGAACGATCCCCATGATCCTTTGTAAAGGAGATCAAAGGTGTTCTTCATCTCAAATGTCCAAGACACTCTCGGTCTTTTAGAATAACAAACATCACCCAACGTTACTGAGTACGTTTCTTTCTACTGATATAAATATGGTGGCAGTCGTAAACACCTGTATTGTGCTTTCCTTTTTTTAAGAGTGTTTAATGTATGCTTGAATTTTGTTTTATTTTTTTTAAATGATAAGAGTTGTCTTTCCGGAAGTCATGTGACCTCCCGGATGTTTATATTGTGTTTGTGAGAGAGTAAAAGGGCGCTAAATGTGTCAACGATGTGATAACGTAATTATACTGCTGGTCTACTAGGAAAACACGTTTTCACGGTGTTTCATGATTCTGCAAAGAAGAGAATAAACGTGATTGTGGACATCAGTTCGATGCGTAAAGTTTTTTCAATACCAGAGTAGTTACACTTAACGCTTAAAAGTTTCACCCCAATTTCCACCATTAATTTCATCACAGGTTATTATTTTAGATTGCATGGCAGTGAATAGGCAAAGTAAGGGAGGGAAATAGCACAAGCCACATGTGTTGCACTGACTTGACATCAGTAAAAGCTACAACTACCTCAATGTAACGGCAATCTGATCTATAAAAAAAGGCAATGGCATTCGCTTTATGTGTGCTGAAATCGGAGGAAAGGCATTTTGCTGAAGCATGTGCTAGCCAGTTTCTGACTGGGTTATAGCGGAAAAGGTCAGCACTGTAAGAACACATAGTGCTCGCAATATGATAGCAGCAGAGAGAATACTAGCATTTGAGCTTATGCTCTGTGTAGCGCACGTTATACAGAGGGGGATCGTACCACCAAACGATCATAGTGTATGTGTTGCAAACATTCAGAGGTGGGAAGTAGTCGAGTACAAATACTTCGTTACTGTGATTAAGTACATTTTTCTGGTATCAGTACTCCACTACTTATATTTCTGACGACTTTTTACTTTCACTTCTTACATTTTGAACACAAATACCTGTACTTTCTACTTCTTACATGTGTGGTGGGGGGGGTGGGCCGGTGATTCATTTATGTTAGCGCATTGCGTGGCCTAGTTGATTTGAACGACGATTCGGGGTATCCCATCATTCGCTGGTCGTTCTCTAAGAAGAGGGGGACATGGAAAGACGTGTGTTTCATTTTTGCCGTTGTTCATCGCATGGACACGATTCAGTTAGGTGCGAACAATGACGATTATTGTTCATTGGAAGTGTAAAGGGAGGGTCAGGTGGCACTCTTTAAAAGTAGGCTGCTAGTTATTGGGTACTTTTTACGTGAGTACTTTCAAAGCCCTTGTTGTGTTTTCATTTGAAGGGGTAGGTGTAGTCGAGGTAGCTTCTATTTTACCCAGGAAGTATTTTAAACACCGAGTTATCTGTACTTCTCTTGAGTAGTAGAGGATGTGGTGGTTTTTACTTTTTGCGCATCTCTGATAAACTTTAAACATGTGGGAATCTTAGTTGTGTTTCCTGGATGGAACTGACCAGCACGAGTCCCTGTGCTAGCTTCCACGGAGCAGGTAGGCGCAGGGAGGAGGCCAGGGAGGTTTCTTCTTGCATCGTGGCGCGGCTCGGGGGGGGGCGAATGGAACCCGCTGGCGGGGAGTTCTGAGTCAGGGGACGTTTGAAGTAGACCGCGCGACGAAAAAAGGAGACTGTTTCGCGGCGAGGCGGCAGCCTTATTTGGAAGTCGCAGTTTGTGCTACGTTTTTACTGAAGCTACATTTCAAAGCCCTCTTTATCTTACTTAAGTAAAGAAGTTTAGTCAGTACTTCTACTTTTACCAGAGTACTTTTAAACACGAGTATCTGTACTTCTACTTGAGTAAAGGATGTGTGTACTGTTGCCATCTCTGTAAACTTTAAACATATGGGAATCCCAGTATGAATACTACCATACGAGTATATGCCATGTGTAGCACATATTATACAGAGCGTCCGAAAACTGTCCGATTTCATGCAAATAATTAACTTGTTATTATGAAGTAAAAAACCCTAAGATCTTTCTCACCAGTTCATCCTGGATTTCTTTATCGAGATCCATCCATGTTTTGATTTCCCTCAAACGTCATACTAGTATTTTAAACGTGTGTGCAATCATGATTTTATCGATATATATATATTGTGGTCAGCGCAACACATATTTTTGAATTGACCGATTGACACCATTACTATGATTGTCTCTCCCTTCAATGACACTGAGGTAAATTATACCAATTAATTAGTTATGCTTGGCATTTAGGGCACGATTTATCGAAATGTGGTCAAAATTGCAAAATCAACTAGAGCAATATTCTGGTTTAAGTTTTGCAGACAAACTATATTCTGCAGACTAAATAAAACATCCTTGTTCGGTAGAGATCCTCCAAATCACAACATGATCACTTAAATATATTTTTCCATGATAATGTGAATACCGTTCCCTCAAATATTGCGAATTGTATCTCAATAGTGCAGCCCTATTGTCATTTCATCCCTCCTAGCTGAGTGCATACAACATGCTATTTTGAACCACTCTCATCCGCCGGTGTAACAATAGTTTTCGTACCATTGCTGTAATTCAGGGCTGTGTTGCACAAATAGCTCTAGAGATGGAGGAAACAGGCCAATTTCACCTCGTTGATTTGGCGAGGCATGTGTTATCAGGACGGCTCCCTGAGCGACTGTGAAAGCTAATTCAGATCCTTATCACAACTGTCTCATACTGGAATGTAACCACAGCACTATCGCCCATTTTAAGCAGACAGGTGGAAGTGGACGGGTAATTGTCTCATACTATAACCTTTTGTAGGGGACACCTGTTTAATGCCCTCCCCCCACCGTACCTCAACACCCATGACCGCGGTGAAGCTCGTGTTCTGCTTCCGTCGGAGAAGCAAAAGTATAATGAAAAAGGAAAGAAGGAGGCAGATAAGGAAGGGGATTGCTCGAGAAAACGGTCTCTGAAATCGCAAAAGCTATCCGCAATGCCTTATGTGGAGCAATGGAATTGTTCTCCACATTCCTTCTTAATTTAAAAGATTTTTAAATGCTAAAATAATGTTTGCAAGCAAGATGTTTTTTTAAATATGATGAAAAATGCATCATTCCAGTGCTTGTGCTCATGAATGTGGGAATCTGATTGCCTACAAAGGTATTAAAATGTTTAAATATTACGACCCAGTAATCTTTTCATATTCGATCCTATGTCACATGCATTGAATATGATTTGTCACCATCAAATAGGAGATGCAGGGTCCCATGACTGAATAAGGTTAGACTAAAGCACTCTTTCGTGCACAAGCAAGTCTTAAAAATGAAATACAAAGTTTATTCCCAGATTAAAAATATGTAATAATGTTAAATGGTAAATGTCTGTTTCATTGTTTCTTAAATGTTTTTCAATAATGATGTTGCAAATGGGCATAATGTGATGCAAGGAAATTGTGCCAAAGAAGAAAATTAATGAGTAACCTTGTAAGTGCCAAACTGAAAATAGTCATAATATGTCCTCTTTAAACAAGAGTTGTAATCAAATGAATATTAGGGTTACCTAGACACAATGTTTGCCTTATGTCATATATTGGCTATGTTTTGATGATTTGAGGATCAGCCAAACCAGCTTCTGGAATAAATTGAAGACGAAAACCATACAAGACATTTCTAATGAATATAACATTTAGCTGCATATTTATTTTGCTGCATTACATTAGATATGGAGCATCTCTCGAGGACAGAAGCCTACAATTAGATTACTTGCTGACAGTGACCTTTCCTCCAGAGTGCCTTGATAAGGCCAGCCTAAAGCATCACATCCACATGTTAAAGGACATGCTGAAATTAGCAGAGAAAGAGATAATTAACCTTTGGATTTCATTTGTATTCATTAAAACCACACTTTTTTTTTAAAAACTGGACCAAACTGGTCCCACTTATGCATTACACACTTTGTATCCCATCAGTGTAGATTATCTTAAGGGTTTTGAATTGATGCTGTTGAAAAAAGTGGTTTGAATATGGACTTGCTCACAATGCCTTCATTCAGTTCACCTTTTTCTTTTGGCTCAACCAAGATCATTTCGTACAGCAGCTAAGGAACGCTCCAATAGATTCAAGTGCTGTAACGGAAAATGGAAACTGTCATGTTCGAAGTTTAGCAATTTCGACGTAAAAGTGTGGTGCACTGATGTCGTACTTTTGTAGACCGACCCAGTAATATTGGATAATAATATTTACAATACTTTCATGTTTTGTTCTGCAAGATAATCTTCCCGTATTAACAACACTTTAATACGTTTTTGTTGTACTTATTTACGTAATACTATAAACGAACTACATGGTCGCACAGACATCCAGTTGTGCTGAATGTGATAAAGTTTAGTAGTCTCAGTCATAGGAGCTTCAGAAATTCAGTCATTACTGCCGTATTTCATGTCTTAGAACAAAAAGTGAAAATATCGTAAACTTGTTTTAACCAAGGATCTTTTTTCAGGCATCTGACAAAACATTTTTGGAAGGCTGAAACCTGAAACTCCAGCCTTACACATCAAAATCAGATGTAATGTGAACTTAACATCCACATTGGAAAAGGGGTAATCATGTGGAAAAGCATGGATTTGATTAGAACAACTTGATACAATTAGGAGGCGACATTTGCGTTTAAATAAACATACCAATGAAAGGCTACTGTAATAAGCAGATTACGAGAAACAGTGTGATATCCAGTGCATTTCCTGGAACAAATTCCAAGGCCAACAATTGTTTTAGCCGTAGTTAAAGTTTTAGTTGGTTAGTTTGCATGTTAAAAAGCATGGCTCACCATCGCTGCGGAGCACTAGAGGAGTGGGCGGACCCTCCACTCGGGACTTTGTGACGGTGTTAGTCACCACACAGGTGTAGTTTCCAACATCCGAGGGCTCCACTTTGGCGATGTACAGATTACCCGTCTCCTGGGAGATGAAGCGCCGAGTGTCCTGCATCACAAATGTCGGGTACTCGTTAAAGATCCAGGAAAACACGAGATCTGTGGATAAAGAACACAAGAGAATTCTTACTTTAAATGAGACATGAATACGGTTTTGTAACAGGGTGGAGACCATTTATGTTGTGGTGCAGGAAGCATGTGATAAGTTTTGGACCTCCGAAGGGTAGCAAAATTAGTATTGATTATTCGGCAGCCCTGGCGAATAATAATCGATTATTCGACCGAACCCCCACCCCCACCCCAGCGGGAGAGAGAAAAAATAAAACTCAGACAAAAGGAATTCCGTTGTTTTCTTTACTGGAACATGTTTAACAGTACACACAAAATAAACAACAAATACACCAACATCAACATGATTTTGGTTTATTTTTTGTTATTTTCTAAAGTGCCTGCCATTGCCTTTATTTGGAGATGCGCTATGCGCGCACAATGTATTTATTGCAATGCTGCCATTATTAAATACAGACTACAGCTTGTATTAATAATAGCAGCATTGCAATAAATATTATTATAGCAATGTATTTATTGCAATGCTATTATTAATACAGGCTGTAGCCTGTATTATTAATAATAGCAGCATTGCAATAAATACATTGTGCGCGCGTGTGCCGGACATGATAGGTTGGGACGTGTCACGTGTGTCAGAGAATGTAGGTTGGGACGTGTCACGTGTGCCGGACATGATAAGTTGGGACGTGTCACGTGTGTCGGAGAATGTAGGTTGGGACGTGTCGTGTCGGCCGGATGTCGCCAATGACGTTATAGGAGCAAAGATCCTGGATCTCCTTGTTAGAACCCTTGTTTTTATTTTTGAGATGTGGGTACGGAGGAAAAGAGAGAGGGTTTTGTTTTCTTATAAACATACATATTGATGTATAAAAGACATAAAAAAGTGCATTTTGCATAATAGGTCCCCTTTAAATACGGAGGTCAGATATACGACAGAGGGTCTGCAACATGTGTTCTTCAGAGATCGTAAAGTCACGTTAAATGTTTCCTTCCTATCCTCTCTAAATATCTCTTGATGTGCTCGTGGAGCTGCTGAGATGCAGGAAACCCTTCAGTCTGGATCAGACTGTAGAGTATTATGGTATTGATTCATCTGCAGATCATTTACCTTTAGTGGTTATAGTCTTAAGAGTCAACAGATGTCACAGCTTACAGAGACTTCTTCAGATGCTTTGACCAAAGACTAAACACCCACAATATTTACTTTATATAATTATATGTTTGGGAGAAGAGTAGGAAATCCTCTCATTAGAGAGGGTGAGTCTGCAATTAGGGGGATAAAGGTTTGTGTGTGTGTGAACGTCTGAAATCTAGACATCTTCGTCATGCCTCCCTCTGAGTGTCTCTGCAGCTGTTTTCAATCAAACACACTAAACTGGACCAGATGAAGGACAGTTGGACTCTCTTTAGATCAGTGTTATAAACCTGCTCCTGTGTGTGAGCAGCTGTTTGTTCACTGATGTTGGCAGAGAGGAAGTGACCGGATATCAACTTCAGTCTGAATCCTCTCTCTCATTTCCTCCTGCTCTCTGACATGTTTGTAGTTCATATTATCTGCTCTCTCTGAAGGAGGACATGTTTGTAGTTCATATTATCTGCTCTTTAGTGAAGGAGGACATGTTTGTAGTTCATATTATCTGCTCTGTAGTGAAGGAGGACATGTTTGTAGTTCATATTATCTGCTCTTTAGTGAAGGAGGACATGTTTGTAGTTCATATTATCTGCTCTTTAGTGAAGGAGGACATCTTTGTAGTACATAGTATCTGCTCTCTCTGAAGGAGGACATGTTTGTAGTTCATATTATCTGCTCTTTTGTGAAGGAGGACATGTTTGTGGTTCATATTATCTGCTCTCTTTGAAGGAGGACATGTTTGTAGTTCATATTATCTGCTCTTTAGTGAAGGAGGACATCTTTGTAGTTCATATTATCTGCTCTGTAGTGAAGGAGGACATGTTTGTAGTTCATATTATCTGCTCTTTAGTGAAGGACATGTTTGTAGTTCATATTATCTGCTCTTTAGTGAAGGAGGACATGTTTGTAGTTCATATTATCTGCTCTTTAGTGAAGGAGGACATCTTTGTAGTTCATATTATCTGCTCTGTAGTGAAGGAGGACATCTTTGTAGTTCATATTATCTGCTCTGTAGTGAAGGAGGACATGTTTGTAGTTCATATTATCTGCTCTTTAGTGAAGGAGGACATCTTTGTAGTTCATATTACAAACATGTCCTCCTTCACTACAGAGCAGATAATATGAACTACAAAGANTAAAAGAAATGTGGGACATTTTTTTTACAAAAAGTAAAAATGTCATTTGGAAAAATAAATAAATACATGTTCAAATAAGTATAGAAACCAAGTCGAATTTGTCAAATGTATTGAACTGGTGATCACAGTTTGAACAGTTGACAGCTAGCCATAGCTTTCATGCTTAAAACATAACTTGGTTTTCTGATGGATTTGGACATAAACGCGAGTGAAGTATAACCGGACGCGAGAGAGAGAGACCAGCACCTGCAGCTCTGCCCGCTGTGAGGGACCGGTGAGCGGAGCCACACACACCTTTAGACCTAACACATTTATGGCACTGTTGTATACATTGAATTATTCCATTTGATCATATGTAATCAACTTAGGCACCCCTCCCAAAAATCAATGGACTTCTCTTTCAAAAAGCCCGTGATATTAGAGATGTTTTTGTGACTCTTGTTAGGTTACATTTCCTGGTGGTAAAAAAGTATTATTAGCTTGATCTGCATCAGAACAGCAGCTGTATCCCTGCTCCCGTCTAATGAGAGCAGGACCATGGAGGATTCGTGTTGTCCCGTATGTCCCGGTGGGCTCAGGCTTACCTGTTGAAATAATGATGCAAGCCGTTGCCTGTGTTAAAGTAGCATCATGTATGTTGCAATCCCCTTCCTCTTCTTCAGGGAACACAAGTTACTGTCATAACATTTGGATTTCTCAGAGGTACTTGTCTCGGTTGTGTTCTTTCGAATACTAAAGTAAGTTACCACTAGACATCTAAGGTTTATTCAATAACAAATCATCTCTGTAGTTTAGCTAGGATCAAATACACTGTTTCTCTTAGGGTTCTTGAAAATGATGTTGGGAAATTGTAAAATATACTCTCGTATTAATTCTAAGCCCAACAGTAAGATTCTTAATCTATTTATTTTTATGAATTTTCATTTTAACATGACAATCACAATGTATCTAAAATATATATCCTTCAGTATCAGCTGTCAGACTGACAATAACACAAATATGAATCTGTAAATGACAAATAAATATACAAATGAGAATAGCTTTAATAAGACGACCAGGCCAGTCACACCTTCAGTTATTTAATGCTGTTGTCATCATTGTGTTTGTTGTTTTTAACGTTTCCTGTTTTTAAATATATATTTTCTCTCGTCTTGTTTTACTTTCTGTTTTTGTGTTTTCCCTCATTTCTAATTGTTTGCCCCAAAGATGTTCTGTCCTCTCCATCTGTGTCTTGTTAATGTAATTAATCATGTCTCTATATATTCTTGTCTCGTGTCCTTGTTTCCTGTCTGCTTCCTAGCTCCTTGTGTTTCTTTGTGTCATCCTGCTTTGTCTCTCATGTGTGTTTGCTTCTTTCCCTTTCTTTTACCTGGCCTGTTCTTTAAGTTTCGTGTTTTTTTGGCAACAGCTTTAATTGAATTGAATGGCTTTTTGTTCATAATATTTGTAAACGTGCCTCTCTTCCTTTATACTGCATTTGGGTCCTGCCTTTCATAAGCCCTTATGGAAACTGTATAACTCAAAAACATAGGCCATGTGTGTCACCTCTTTACTGCTACTCACTGGCTCGTACACTCTAGGAAACCTTCACACACACACACACACACACACACACACACACACACACACACACACACACACACACACGCATCTCCTGGAGACTTACCCTAACCTTAACCATAACCAACACATGCCTAACCCTTACCCTTTATCCTTACCCTAACCATTTTGGGAATACTATAAGGGAAGCCAGTCCCCACACGTGACTGTGTAAACATATTTAGGTCCCCACAAGGATAGTAATACTAGGTCACACACACACACACACACACACACACACACACACACACACACACACACACACACACACACACACACACACACACACACACTCATACATGCATGCATAGCGCAGCATTCCATATGCAGCTATAAGTGTCATCCTTTATTCATTCAGCAATGGGCAAGAACAACAAAAAAGGGACCTCTGCCAGAAAAATGTTGAATGTCTAACTCAATATGTAATGTTGTCATTACCACTGACTACCTACACACAGTTATTATTTAAATCTCACCTACTTCTACTGTGCAGCTTACAACTAGCTTATGTCTTCTAATGTGACCAAGACATCCTCCCTGCTCCTACAGTTAGCTTTAAAGAGACAATGAAGTAGAGTCGGAGTGCAGATCAGGCGTGACACACCCCAGCCCTGATGCACAAAGGCAGAGCGCGGTGCTTCATGCACACTCACTCTCCGTCTGACAGGCCAATGTCAGAGCACGCTGGAAATATATGCTAATTACTATCTGAAGAGTCAAAGGGAAGGGGAATGGATTATCTCAATGTGGCTACATCACAAAAACCACCACACCTTCAAGATTTCCTTCAAATGTGCAGTCCAGTCCCCCTCCTGTGTGTCACTGTGGATCAGAGGCAGCAGGAGGAGCTGAGCGGCTGTCAGCTTCTGTCTTTCTCAAAGCCAAGCGCATTAATGGGCTGCCGGTGTGACCCAGCCGCACTCTGTACTACACGATAACTGTGTTTAGGTGCCGACCTAATGCTGCCGGCCTCTATTTTCTAATGGGGAAAGACCTTAAAGGGGCACTCAAGACTGCAATCGCTTGTGCGCATCTCCATTAAGAGTTGATGTTTCTCTTGTGTGTGTGTAGCGTCCCTGCTTTGCCCCCACCCCGAGGCTCTGAGTACACAGAGCATGTGCTTCCTGTCCTGTAAAGGAAGTAGTTGAACAGAGGATTCTGGGAGCCTGGAGCAGATATGGGAGAACTGCACTCAGAAACACAATGGGAGATGTCAGTAGTTTAACTGAGGCGCGAGTTGCTTTTTACTTGTCTCTGTGCGGAGAGTTCACAGATTCCCCTCGCAAATCAGAAAATGTGTTTATTCTAATTGGACCAAATGGTGTGTTTGTTTCTCTCGGTTGACTTTCGGAGTCTGCGACCATGTTGTTATTTTTTTTCTGCTTGAGCACGCCTCCCCATAGCTCTGGAAGTATTTTAGGAGAAGCGGTTCATGTTGTGTTTCCCCCCGTTTGACACGACCCTGCAACCCCTACTTCTCATTATTGTAATACCACGCCGTGACGCCTGTAATCAGAGAATTACTCAGTCTGGGAGAGGCCGAGGGGTGAACGCTTTTGTTGCAAATTTGCAGCATTTTGCAACATGTCCACGTCCCACTGCTTTGTAATTGGGTGATTAAAAATGCATATTGTTGTCACAGTGTGGTACTACACGATTATTAATATCAAATGATGAGGCTGATAACATGCAGAGGTGGGAAGTCAATAAGTACATTTACTCAAGTACTGTACTTAAGTACAATGTTGAGGTACTTGTACTTGAGTATTTCCATTTAATGCTACTTCATACTTCTACTCCACTACATTTTAAAGGGGAAAAAAATTAGTTTTACTCTAAATAAACTAAGAGTCCTAATATCTAAATGCTTTCTAAAAGTCAATCAGAGCTTTGTTTGTCTACAACTGAAAAACGCCACTTGATGCAACAATATTATCTAGACATGTCACATATATAAATATAATTATATACACACATAACGCAAAATGATTTGTTTCTTACTTTAAGTACATTTTGCTGATAATATGTATGTATGTAATTTTACTTAAATACAATTTATTATTATTTTTTTTTTTGACAGTAATGGATTGGTATTTTTGCTCTAAGCATCTGAATACTTCTTCCAGCACTGCCGACATGTTATGGTGCCAAAGTACCCCGATGTAGCAGTATAACTTTTGTATTGACAGAGAGCTGCTTGATCCGTGTAGCCTGTATCCAAATGAATATGTATTGCTTTTAGCAGTAGATGAAGACCCCCTCCAGGGAGTTTCAGTATCTGGTTAAGCTCTGGGAGGCAGCAGGAGGAAGAGAAGCGAGCCAAGGCCTGTATGGTGTAGAAATTAATCACATTAAATGAAAAAAAAGAGACATGGGTGTTTTTTTTTCGCTGGCTGACGTCAGTAACTGTAACAGACACACGAGGCCTGCCAGTTGAAGTAATCATTGAGTGCAATTGCTCCACTTGGCAGTGACTTTTTTCCACTGCGTTTTGTTTTAAATCAGCTGTCAGCAGATGATGGCATGCTCATCTTTTTAACGTTAACTCTGATGATGCCATATTTACAAAGCTGGAGAAACATCTACAACAATTTAGACTGAAATGTACATCTGTAGTGTATTCCTCCAATCTCTAATGGACGTCTTTATTGGATGTCTCATTTATTTGTTGGATTTATTGAGAGAAATAATGGACTCATTTGATTAGATGATGCACTCACCTTGTAAAAACAGTTATATGGTGTCCTCTGTGGCTCTGAAGGAGCTTTTCAAAGTCTAAAAACATAGCCCAGATGATGTCATCAGGGTTAACTCGGCTTGGGATGGGAAATATTTGTATGTCTGTGCGACAGCTGTGGCCAGAGGCAATATGTTTTCATGTTTTCTCTGTCTGTCCGTCTGTCTCCTTCTCATACACAACATATTTCTGGAATTATTATTTTTTTTAATATGGCAGAAACATTCATTTGGATTTAAGGATGACATTATTAGGAATAGCTGGTGAAAGTTCAAGGTCACTACGAGTCTCTTTGGTACAAATTCTGCAGATTTACCAATTGGAAATTTGAGTGTACCATAAGATGCATTATGGGAAATGTAGGACCTGGCATTTGAAGGAAACCCATATTTAAAGGTCCCATGTCATGCTTTTCCGGTTATTACCCGTCCCCTTGTGTGTTATGAAGGTTTTTATGCATGTAAACGGTCTGCAGAGTCAAAACCCTCAAAGTACAGCCTGTAGCGAGTAAAACTCTAACACAGAAAATACCTCCCCAAAACGCCTCGTTGGAGATACGTCATAGTCCATTGTTTACTTCCTGGGTATCATGACGTAGGAATGGCCAGTAGCCGCGCCCAGAGCTATGACGCGATACGGTCATGCGGTACCCTGAGCCAAATGGACCAATCCGTGGAGCCGTTACGTTACGTCCGCGGAGCCGTTACGTTAAGCCCCCGCTGATTGGTCCAAATGGACCAATCCACGGACTTCCTCACACACACACTCAGTGCAGGCAGCTCTGCTGATCTCTCCTCCCTGGCTGCAGGCTGATAACAGACAGTTGGGATCGCGGCGAAATTCTCTCTGCAGACCCATTCTCACAGCGTTTATCAACCTTTTTCTTACTCAATATCAAGCCACACTTATTGTTTTTACTCCGGCTGTGACTTTGTGTGTGCTCAGGGTGAGTTTGGCTGTGTTTCGCTGTGTATCGCTAAACAAGGAAACCACACCTCCACGGAGCTCAGCGCGATTCACAACGTCCCGACCAATCAGAGCACACTGTGCTCACAGGGAGGGTGGGGGCTGGAGCTATTGGAGCTACAACGAGCCGTTAAAGGCAGAGAGTGAAATTCAGTGAATACACGTAGTTTACAGAGATGCTGTATGAGAAACCAAAGTGATTTTGGAAAATTGCACAACATAAATATAGTCTAGTAGACCTCAACAATGGAATTATGATCATTGGAAATGGCCATGACATGGGACCTTTAAGAAAGTCTTTCCTATATTTGGAGTTTGACCACCTTTTTCATTCCTCACAGAAGTGAAGCTTAACAGAAGTGCAACACCACCTAACAAGACTAAGGAAAATTGAACTTTTTGTTATTTTTCTATATTTATACTGATACTGCATTTAAAAAAAATATGAAATGACTTCCTAAAACCCTAGTAACATTTGATCAGACAGAACAAACTCATAACTGTATGTGTGTCCAGTCAAAGCTTTTTGTTCCATCTCTGGTCATAAATGATAATAGACTCTTTGGGATTCCTGCCCACCATCTTTGCCCGCCGTCATCCATCTTTACAGTATTACAAATCAGTCCGGGCGTGATCTTAACTGTGTAATAAACGTCCATGTTTGACTTGCACGACTTGTTCAGTCTTTGAATATTCAGTGAGGCCTGTCCTTTGAAGCTGCTCCTACGACTCCTTTTGTGGGTGAAGCAGCTTTATTCATCGTGACTTATGCAAAGTGATCTTTCACCTAGAGGGGAAACCACAAAGAACTCTTCAGGGACAAACCTCCCTACAATATATCTCAATTTGAAAATAAAAATTTTCTTGGACCAAAAGTAGCCATAGACTTTAGAGTTGTGTTTAACATTATGTGAAAGAACATTGTATATTGTTAGACGTGGAAAGACCTTTTGCAACACTTGTTGATTTGGTGGCCGACAGGTGCAAACGTGCTACAACATCCCAAAACACATATTAAAACAAAAATACGCCAAAACACATGCAAATGAAGAAACATCTTCACCAACTTGACAAAGCATGTGCAGGGTTTATTAAAAGTGCTGCAAACACAAAAAGCAAGAGGCTCAACACACAATAGAAATGGGGATGCTAAAAAGTGATGCACACAGCTGAGATAATTACCGCCGTTAACACGATAATTTTGACAGCATTAGTATTTATATTTGCATCGTTTTTTTAAACCGCAGCGAGGTACTCTTAATGTAAGTGTTTTGGGCCATTGTAGCGTATTTGCCCCCCTCATGTGCTAGATCGGATATCTTACAAACAAATAAGGCAGATTTCCTGTTGCCATGGCAGTGATTCTATTTATTTTACACTTTGTCTCAGAGATGCTCAGTTTTTATGCCAGGGAGCATTGTGGAACCCATAAAATCAATGCCCTGGATAATTGTGTGAAGAAGGTTGGCCAGCTGTGAGGGACATCTCATTATGTCTTCGCTCTCTGCGGCATTCTGCAGCACATGTCGTGCCATGTTGTAGATGGGTTTTAAACATAGAAAGAGAGCAGGTGCAATCATAGTCCAAAAGCGCTGGAGAGGAAACAAACACAAACAACATGCCTTATCCTGCCTTGAAGTGTCCCTTGTCCCCGTGGACCTCTGCTGTGCCATCGCTCTGTGTTCAGCTCAGCGGCCAAATCCTAAACCCAAGCCACAGATGATGCTGATCAGCCGCCTCCACTGCCTCTCGTAGAGTCACTGCCTGCTCCCTTCAGCCAGCAGGAGGAGAGGTCCATGCTGAGATAAATGGCCCAGTAGCTATGGGAGACGAGGGCATCCTTCAATGCTGTTTTGTTTAATTGCTAGTCCCCTAAACGAAAGGCATGTTTTAAGCTCAGCAGGAATATAATGTATGCCTGTCAATTCTACTAATTGCAAAGTCGAAGATTAGGTCACAACGTTTAGTTGACTTTGTGGACTGTATAAAGAAGCAAATGTAGTTTATGTGATGTCACCTATTAGTTTGAGGGCTATTGGACTTACGTTTGTCATTCAAGCAGTTAATGTGTTGTTGGTTTTTAACCAGAAGAGTGACTTGTCAAACCCAAGGTATCCCTACCGTCTAGCATTCCCTACTTACCTTAACCCTCTGAGACCCACATAGGACATTTCCGTTTTTGTATATTTTTGTGTTTTGCCTTAAATAAATTGTAATTTCTTTGCAGTATAATCAAGTTTTACACACCCAAGAAATCAGCACAACCTCAGCTAATGATATATGTCACTCATTAGAGACTTATATACACTATAATAGGGGATATTTGCCCATAAATAAAAAATTTAAAAAACGGAGCTTGAATTTTTTACTTATTTCATTCAAAATAACTGCTAACCATAACATTGAAAGAAACATTCAACACAGACATTTGCACACATGAATTATCATTGTATCAGAACTGATTAGAAGATTGTAACTTAATTAGTTATGCCCATTCTTTTGGGCAGCTTCCATGGGCATTTTCTTGCCAGGAATTGTAATTTTTGGAAGACTACACATGATATGTATCATGCAGTTCCTGTCCACAATCACACATGGCATGCTGAGCAGATTAGTCTGAATTTTCATCGACATCGTCACCTTGAAAAATCAGCTCCAAAGCCTCAGCTGTAGTAAACGTCCTTGCCATACCTCAGTCTACTTTTAAGACACTAAAAGAACATATTCCAACTTTTATTTTGTTTTTGTGCGCGGAATTATACCGGCTCTCGTTTCAGTACACATAACAACGGAACTGACTCTGAATCAGACTCCGATTGGCTGTGACTGCATCCACTCAGAGTGTCCGATTCAGAAACGTGACTCTTACACTCTTTACGTCCCAAACAAAGACGGTGGATGAGAATAGATCATGGATGTATAATAAGAACTGGATACAGCATGGGAGGCGGGGTCTCGTTTGCTTCCTATGAGAGTTGCTCATTGACGCATGAGGACAAAATGGCCCAACTTTTGAGAGAGTGAAACGTCACAGATTACCCATCATGCCTGGCTGTCAGAGCAGAAGTACCCGTATGTGCGCTCATAGAGCATGCACAGTTGAGTTGCCCCTTAAGCCCCGCCCCCGAGTTCCCACTCTCAGATGCACGTTCATAATGCCGAAGAAAATAACTCTCAGAATAACGTTTTTGGCACATTTTACAACTTAAGGACCGAATGTTTTTAATAAGGGCTATACAAATGTTCATACTGGGTAGTTTATTTAGTTAAAAAAAAAAATTATCCAACGATTTATAGACCACTCTTTCCCAATGTAAGTCAATGGGAAAAAGCGTTTCCGGGCTCACATACGGAAGTGTAGTACCGCCGTTTGGCCACAACGAATATTTTCCAAAGAGTCCGGCGCACTTCCTGGGGGCTTGGAATAGATCTATAAAACAAAAAGAAAACGATAAGCAATGCGCCAGAATCAAGGTGAGACTATCCACATCTTTTAAAACTTGACGCACATTCGTTTCACCGAAATAAGTAAACGCCTCTCAATGAAAAACTGAATAGTTGTTTATTGCCGTTTCTGTAGTTTAAGAGGAATAACACGGCATGTCTCTGGCTGAAACAGCTGAGAAGTTATGACGCTTTGAACACAACGTGATATTTGGGATCGGAAACAGCCCCGTGGGTCTCAGAGGGTTAAACAAACACACCTCTTTTCCATCCTGGCTCCAAAATGGTAAAATGAGCTCCACATTGCAGAAAGACTGCACTTTGGCGCAAAAGAAAAAAAAGCACTTATAAGTGTTTGTGTTCTTGATGTTTTGAGTTTGTATCTTCATGGTTGATGGCACTTATTGTACAGTAAGTCGCTTGGAAAGAACATTTTTGCTAAATTAAATGTAATGTCATGTAACATCATGCTTTATTTAAGAAGCCTTGACACTAGCGATTAGACCATACAATTGTCAGTAAAATGTAAGGTTTGATCTTCTTTTCATATACTTCTGTACAATCTGACTTATTTAGCAACAAGTGAGGATGCACCATGCTGGCTATTACAGAGGATGCAAGTTTAACGGCCCCTACACACGGCGGCGTGCGTTGTCGCTTGCCGGCGTGGGGGGCTGAAACTCGACCAACAACCAATCACATGAATCTCCCGCCCCAGACACACGAGCACGTGGTTTGATTGGCTAGAGCTTGTACTGGCATATGATTCGATTGGCTGACACCTCCGTCGAGGCGTCAAAAGTAGAACATTGCTCTACTTTTGCAGCGAGCACCGCGAGAGAAGCTACGCTTTGCTCCCACAATACAGTTTGGCGAATCGTGACGTCACCCCATTCAAAGTGAATGGGCAGAAGCGTTGAAGCGGCAACGCACGCCGCCGTGTAAGGCAATTCTGCTACAGCTTCACTTTTCAGACCCTTTCGTTAGGGTTAGGGTAAGGCTGGTTAAACTTCAATAATGTAATTTATCAAGAAGTAGAGGTTGCTGACATACTGAATCCAATTAATTCAACACAGCTACTGAAAGATAAATGGAGGCATGAATTATGAAAAATATTACGTGACAGACATTCTGTATTTCCCTTACTTTACATGTGGAGCACAAAATGCATTAGCAATTACAAACAATGCTACATTTTAAATTACAGGACACAAGGTTGTGAAATTAAGTTTGTTCGGTCGTAAAGTGCAATTATTTCTGCATCATCACATTCCTTATATCTCTGTGAGATTATGGTGGAGATGATGTCTGTGGATGAATTATAATACGTCTGTCAGTGAGTGTGACAATGATGTAGTGGTTTTCAAGAAAATATATTTTGTAAGAGGAGCTCAAGATGTCAAAATGTGTGTTTGACACATTTTTGAAATACTCAAACACAATGATATAACATGGGAAACACAACGGTTGACATTTAAACTCCAACAATGTTTTATTGATTTTAGCAGTCTGACAGTATTTTTCCAACATGATGCTCTACTTCCTGTTAGTGATAAGTCTCCCCTTCAGCTGGTTCCTCGATGGGTGAAATGTGATTTGAGAAAAGGATGGTTCTCACCTTATTCCAGAACATTTTGACCCGAAGTGTCATCGTAACGGCTCGCCCGTACCATTCCTGTCAAACTTTGACATCATGTCATCCGTGAATGATGGACTTACCTATTTATAGATCAGCAGTCATTACAGTATACCTGTTGCTAGCATATAGCATGGCTGTTTTAATTAGTTCTACGATAATAATAATATTATGTGTAAATATTAAATTACATGTCTTTGTAATGTATGTATCAACTGATCGATTGTTTGCACCTTTGCCTATGTTGTATCCCATTTATCCTGTCAAACGTCTTTAATTGTCTTTTTTNTTCTATACTTATTTGAACATGTATTTATTTATTTTTCCAAATGACATTTTTACTTTTTGTAAAAAAAATGTCCCACATTTCTTTTATTTTTTTATAGGATATGTACATTTCGGTTAACCGTTTTTTTGGGGGTCGAATATTGGAATATACATTTGCTTTCAAATTCCCATCTCTAGTAGTGGCTAATGTAGCCTTGAGCTGCTAGCCTCAAGCAGAGATAAGGGGCTTCCTATAAAAGTCATGTCAGATCACTTCTTTTAAACCCTGCATCCACATAATTGTTATATTTAAAAACGTGTTGTCTTCACCCCTCAACTATTCAGGAGTAAATTGTCTACAAATTATTGTCAATAAAGTAATTTAACAATACATTCCAGGACCTTAATTGTAAAGATGTGTTGCTTTTGTTACATTTTTGTTGGTCTTTCAATACTTTTTGACATAGTAGTCCAACAAAATAATCAGCATATAGAATGATAATGTAAAAATGATGCATTGCAGCGTTAAGGAAAACCATAGTGATCGTTTGATCAGAATGAGTGTGCGTTAAGCACGTAGCGGCTAATGTAGCCTTGAGCTGCTCGGGTCCAAAAACAAAGATGGATAGGTTTTCGTTTTTTTTATTTATTTTGACATAGAAGTCTAAAAGTTAGTCAAGTAAATAATCTGCATAGCATGAGTTTCAGCTTTAAACTACACTACAGTGATTATTGCAACCAACAGGTCCCCTTCTTTGTATTCCAGAAACTTCAGTGATTTAGAAATATTCCCCAAAGGCATCGATCCCAGCTGTTTTATCAGCGTTCTATAACATTTTTTATATGCACTAGGAAACTTGAAAAATGTGTTTGGCTATTGTTTTACAAGAATAGTTAACCAGCAGTTCAAAGCTTCCACAGTCTGAGAGCAATGAACAACCCCACTAACCGAGCGGCTCTCTTTGCACCAGCACATGCAGTAATAAAGCTGTTAAGGCTGCCCAGCTATGAGGTCTTATGGATTAACCTTACAATGATGGTCCAGTGCTCTGCTAAGCAAGCAGGGTGCTGCAGACGAAGCTGTCATGTTTTCGACAATTGTTATTTTCCCTTCGCACAGCAGATGACAGCGAATTTCTTCTGGGATGAAATCCCCGGGGGCACCGGGGGGGGTTTGTTTATGCCGAGACACCGGGGAACCTGAGGACATGACGTGTGACTGCAGCCCTGCTGAGAGGATAGAGGTGTGATCACACTAAAGGAAAGTTAACTCCAGTTTTGAGGTCTTTACAGCGGCTTCATGTGTTAAGACAGCACTGAATGGTTTGTTCTGATCTTCTGGTACATTGTGAAGAACTCTCAGGTCGTCCGGGACAGGTCTGCTCTCTGTCCCCAGAGAGAAAAGTAAATATGGAGAAGCAGCATTCATTTATTGTGCCCTATACATCTGGAACTTCGAGAAAACTGCAGGTCCACTGCAACTCACACCTCTTTAAAACATTTAGCTTTCAATCAAACTACTCATATCTTGAACTCTTGTATTTTGTACCCGTCTTATTCTATTTTAGCTTGTTGTAATTTGTATTATTTTGGCTTTTTGATGACTGTTTTAAATGTATTTCAATTGGTGGTATCAATCTACACTTCTATGTCAAAGGGTAATGAACAAACTCTTAAACATTTCCCTAAACCTATCCAAATTTGGGTTTTGACAAGGTCATTTTGTTTTAAGAAAAGCAGCACATATTTAAAACTGAGAAGCTGGAATTTGTTGACAATGATTATTTGGCCATTTTTGAAAATATATCTACACTTTTCCAGATCAATTGATAGCCTTAATTTTACAGTAAATGTATATTTAATGTTTTAATATTGTGCTACATAAATAAACTTGCCTTGCCTTGCCTTGCCTCTACATGTGTTGTACACACAACAGATGTATACATGTGAACTTACATGCTCCATAATCTTTGCTTCGTCCTCACACTTCAAATGCAACAGTGACAACAACAGCTATGAGCACTGTAAACTTTAAGGAGCTTATGACGAGCTTTAGGAAGCATGTCACTCACACATGTCTTCTGGGAAATGATGCGCGCTGCATTCAGGCTCCACTGTGACCTTTTTCATACGTGATTAGAAACTCTAATCGAGTGAGTGTCACCGTCTGGGAATACACTATATCCCATTTCATGCTGCTGTCATGTTGTCGGCTGCTTGTCACTGAAGTTTCTCTTCACTGTAAGATAACTGAGCCACAATACATCGAACATTGCCAGGGGTTTGGAGAAAAGGCTCTGCGTGTTGGGCATGGGCGGTGTGACAGTGACATGCCATCCAGAGAGCTGAAGAACCCAGACAGATGAAGAGGGGTGAATATGACTGAGTGTGGGATTTTGAAAGCAGATTACTCATGGAGATCATGAAATGTGTCGTTTCAGCTAATCAGACTAAGAGCAGAGTACTCCCCGATGAATGAATACTAAATATGAGTCATGTACAGTATCATCAACCAATAGCACTGGAGTAAACATGTCCTTTCTCACAGAGTGTAGAAAGGTTTGTGATGTTACCAGTATCTCACAGTGACCTCAAAGGCATCTCTAACTCCTTGGTTGACATTATAAGTGACATTGTGCATGAAGTGGTTCTATTTATTTGAATACAATAATGGCGTTGAAAGGAGCCAGTTGAGGTGGTTCGGGCACCTAGTTAGGATGCCACCTGGGCGCCTCCCTAGGGAAGAGACCGAGGGGTAGACCTAGGACCAGGTGGAGGGATTATATCTCTTCGCTGGCCTGGGAGCGCCTTGGGGGGATCCCCCAGTCAGAGCTGGTGGATGTGGCCAGGGGAAGGAACGTTTGGGGCTCTCTGCTGGAACTGATACCCCCGCGACCCGACCACGGATAAGCGAGAGAAGATGGATGGATGGAATATAATTTTTCTCACATTATATTGAATGATTAGAAAAGGTAGATAACACACACACACAAAAAAAAAAAATCATAACGTTAAGTCAGTAGGTTGTTCCAATTGAGTGGACAAACCCGAAGACTAATATGTGGATTTCAACCACTTCTGTTAAATATACAGGACCAAAGTAATTGACTATTTTCCAGACTAACATTACATTTAAAATCAATGTTTTGAATTTGTTTTTTTATGGTGTTTTTAACAGTATTGATCACATTGTCCGTTGGTTTTGGAGGAGAAATGCGGATAATTTGGATCCTCAACTGACGCTTAAAGTGGGGCAATGGTGGCAACTCCACTGTGACATGTTTACATGCACAGAAATAAAAAGAACAGGAAAGGGAAAACCCCCAAAAAGCATACAGTAACAGAGCCTCTTCACGCCTCCATTGTTATAAGGCTTCACTGTTAGTGTTCCACATCGTAATATCTTAATGTTAATGACATGTATTCTGTATTTCTTAAAGATTCATTTTCCCCTGAACATGAACCCAGCAGATGTGTGATCCTATAGCAACATCTACTGTAACATACTTTTGCTTCTGTCCAAACACGTCGTTGTGCATGGACGAGCCCGCGCTGCATACAGCAGTAAGGACAGCTGTCTTCATGCATAATGTGTCCTCTGAGAGCCCCCCCCCCCCCACTGGCAGGTGGACACCCTCGAGAGCCTTGGGCTTACACCGAGGGGTCCCTCTACTATGGGAACGCCTGCAACCATATGGTGCTGAATAAGGATGTGCACAGGTTTCCCTTGAACGTGCCAGCCACACGCTGAATTTGATTAAAATGCGATGAGGTCTCGTGAAGGCGGGAAGGTGGGCTGACAGTCATTATCGTCTTGTTATTTTCTGTCAGGCTGCAGATGCCACACCGAGGAATCATCTATGCCAGAGGAATGTCAAGAAGTATAAACTACAGATAAATACATATTTTCTAGTTCTTAGCTGAGGCGGAAGAAGCACTTTTCTACCTGACAAAAGTACCAATGCTAAGGTTTTACAATCTCTACTCAAGTAAAAAGTCCTGCATACAAAATTGTACACAAGTAAAAGCATTAGCATTAAAATGTACTTCAAGTAACAAAAGTACAAAATCTGAATCAGGGTTAAGTAATGCAAAATAAATATAAACATATAATAAGGGATGATTATTTTTTGCAGCCAGTATAAACATTAATAAACTGTGAAAGAAGATATTGTAATGTTATTACACAACAGCGGTGTTAGGTAGTGAAATAGCAACCAGTAAAAACAGTATTAGACTGTAGTGCCAGAATATCAGAATATTAAGTTACTGTTTTACAATAATGATAGATGTGTTCATTACTTTTATGTTTTCATTTGAAATGCCTCATTAACCTATGAAAACACATCCCGATGTATGTGTCAATTTATATTTTGTATTAATTATCTAAATCTTTGAAGTAACTAGTACTCAAGCTGTAAAATAAATGTAGTGGATTAAAAGTACCACATTTACTTCCACATTTTAAAACAACTATAAATTAGCATGAAATTAATACACTCAAGTACCTCAAAATTGTACACACCTTGAGTTAATATGCTGCACTCTAGTGACTAGTGAAGCATTAACTCAAGCTTTTTGATAAAGCTTATAGTTAGGGGTGGCTCAGGCTTGCCTTAAAACCTCTTAAGCCCCACGGACCCGAAATCGCGTCATTTGCAGGAAACAATGTCTAAGAAACCTTAATATTTAATAAACTATGAATATTTTGTATCCATATAACGGGAAAAAACTCATTTAACTGATCTTTTTTATTTCATGTCAAAATCGAAGAAGGGGGGCCAGAGATAAGGAAAATCCACCCAAATGGCCCCAGGAGAGGTTTTCTTTGCTAAATCTGTCTAAAAAGGTCAAATATCACTTGTTTTGCATCAATCTTGATACAGGGTACTTATTATCTGTTGTACTTTGGATTCTTAAAGCTTTTAGTCGACTATCCCATCATCCAAGGTTAGTTTTCACTATAAGTACAAAATATATTTGGACGGACACTATCATTTACAGTTTTTTACCATGTTCAATCTGAATTTTCTTTAAAATAAAAAAACATCTATATTCATTCTGACTTGTCTACATCCAACTCACAGGTTTATCATTACTTTGAGAAAAAAGATTATTAATTTTCCCCTTTTAGAAGGGAAGATACTGTATGGTCATTTGTTCTGGGAATGTCCTTTTCGAGCCTGAAACCTGAAAAACAGGCTCAGGGCTAAAACCACTATAGACTGCTATTAGCTTAGACTATTGGGGGGTTTCCACCTTTCTCCTCTCTTCTACTACTTCTCCTTTTCTTTATCTGCATGCACTCGTGTGCCACACATGCATGAAACTAATTCAGCGCCCGGCAGGAGTCGTGTATGAAAGGTTAAGTCTGGATCATGAGTCGTGGATTGTCTGTTGCTTTGGTCCTGCCTGAAGCACCAGGGTATTATTTTGTATATATGTTTACAATGTCATTGTTGTCATTTGGTTTGTCTATGTTGCTAATGAATGATCTTTTTAACCTGAAAGGGAAAACCCCAAAAAGCATACAGTAATAGAGCCTCTTCACGCCTCCATTGTTAAAAGACTTCACTGTTACGGCCCGTCCACACTACAGCTTCGACAGCTTCAAAAACGGTTTCCAACGCGTCTGCCCATTCACTTTGATTGGGGTGACGTCACGTTGCCTCGCTTTTCGCCGAACTGAATTGTGGGTAGGCAGGGGAAGAGCGGAGCTTTCCTGGGCGTTTTCAGGCTGCAAAAGTTGAGCAAATGTTCAAAATGTCAACTTTTGAAGCTTCTGAAGCTTTCGTGGAAGCGGAAAGGCGTCAACCATCAATCCATATGGAGCAGTAGCACAGGCCTAGCCCAATCAATACCGCTGCTTGTGTGTCAGGGAGCAAGGAGATTCATGTGATTGGTTGTTGGTCGAGCTTCAGACACGGGCCCGCTAGGCAAGCTTTTTTTGAAAGGCTGTAGTGTGGACGGTGCCGTTAGTGGGCTTCAACAAATATTTTCGCATCACCAATCGTAATATCTTAAATGTTAATGACATGTAATTCTGTATTTCTTAAAGATTCAAGTTTCCCCCTGAACATGACCAACCGCAGTAATATCTGTATATTGCACTCGTGTGCCACACATGCATGAAACTAATTCAGCGCCGCGGGCAGGAGTCGTGTATGAAAGGTTACGTCTGGATCATGAGTCCGTGGATGTTGCTTTGGTCTGCCTGAAGCACCCAGGGTATTATTTCGTAAAATAATATTCACAATGTCATTGTTGTCTATTTGGTTTGTCTATGTTGCTGAAATGAATGATCGTTTTAATCTATTGTACAAGCTGTAAAGCCCCCTGAGACAAAATGTGTAATGTAGTGATATTGGGACTGTATAAAAATATCTCTTCCTGACTGATTCATGGTGAGCCAGCACTAACAAGGACACTGACAAGTGGTTGATACTACATCTTTAATCTGGTTTTAATTTCCTCTCTGGGTATTTCAGGGGTAGAGACATGAGAAACACAGACAGGTTTGATCTATTCCCCACAACTTAACCCGAAGAAGTGCAATGTCCGTGCTCACATGTTATTGACCCTGTCGCAGTACACAAACCATACGCCTCTGCGGTTAGTTTACAGATGAATAAAATGTCGGCTCACTGCAAATTGTAGGAACAGGCGCATGTTTTCAGGCTCGCGGGTCATAATTGGCACTCAGGCAAAGAAACACGCATCAAAAGAGCGGAGCACACAGCTTTATCAGGCTCCTCACTTCCAGGCGGCTGTCAGGGTGATGTTTCAGGTGAACTCAAAGCAGATTGTCGGATTACCGATGGCCTGATGCAAGATGTTCTCCAGTCCTCATAACCTACTTCCGCAGCACATGCTATTGTTCAAAGTGTATGGACTTCAGTCAGTAAGTACTTCTTCCATAATGTGTGAAGAGAGCAACCGTCACAACCACACACACAGAACAACGATGGACCAGTAAAAGCTGGATCATGAACGCATTATACATTCAAGAGTACTTTAAGAACAGGCACCGTAATTGCATTACTGTTAAATATAGGTGATTACAATGCAAGATGATTAAAAATGTGGAAAGTCATAAATAATTTAACAATGATTCAATGTGTGTGTTTTTATACAGAAATAGTATCACTTAACAATGTGCGCAATCCCTGAACACCTGTTACTCGCTGACAAACACATAACTGGCAGACGTAGATAACTGGAGCTTCAGCTGGATTCGAAACAAAAGCCTGACCGAGGGGACAGACTGCAGCTGGCATGACATTAACTATAAGAGATAGAAAAGATCGAAAAGACCCTGAGAGTGTACGGTGTGAAATTGTATGTATGTGCCTGTGTGTGGTTAGTGAGTGGGAGAGATGAGACAGATGAGAGAGAGACTTTATGTTAGCAGTCACATCACTCACACTTTGCAAACCATTAATTGATAAAGAGAGTCACCATGCGCAGACTTATTTGGACATGGAGCAGATTGAACGAATTACAAGCGACCTCTGGTTCATGTGAGAACATTAAACATACTAACTGTCTATTGCAGCTATTATATATTACAAATGGTTTACATTCTGTATTGCACATATGTGTATCTGCATAGATACATTGTAGATGTATTGAAGAGACTAATCTCTTTAGAGTGTATGTGTGTTATGCATTCGCGTGCATCTGATGATGGTTACAAAAAGAAAGGAAGATGATACTTTATCTAATCCGCACGGGTGTGCGAAGATTACTTTTTCCTTCCTCACATTACACACACACACACACACACACACCACACACACACACACACACACACACACACACACACCACACACACACACACAACACACACACACACACACACACCACACACCACACACACACACACCACATTAGTTGGTATACCATGAACAAAATCACAGAAGGTACAAAGAAGCCACACATGCAGGTGGGGGAGGAGAGTGAAGGGCCATTTGCTGACGCCCAGAGCAGTTGCCTTGTTCAAGGCACCTTGGCAGTGCCCACGAGGTGAACTGGCACCCCTCCAGGTACCAGTCCACGCTCTGTATTTGGTCCGATCGGGACCCATCAGTTCAAAGTCCAAGTCCCTACAGACTGAACCACTGTCTGCGGCCCCAGCGTAGAGAAATTGAATGTCAGTGTTTGTACTATATGTGTGTGTGGGGGTGTTTTGTTTATCTCTCTATTGAGGAGGCAGTCCTTTGAGGGACTCAAAGCAAATACTATTGTAAACCCCAAGCTACTGAGGGACTGCGAGAGCCAAAGCCATCCATCAGAGCTGGACATATCCCCCATATGCAAACAAATAAATTAGAGGACTCGTGTCCAACCAGGCCCACGCCACAGCAGAGCAAAATAATGTGCAAGATGTGAAGGGATGCCATATAATAAGCTTGAGATTAGAAAAAACCCTCTTGAGGCGCCAAAGCCAAAAGGACAGACAAATATAAGGATAAATGAATAACAAGGTCAAGTGAATTGGTTCTGAGAGAATAAGAGAAGGCCCAGACAGCATCTAAAATATATTCACTTCTTCTGATACGTATTGCGCTAAAGATGGCTGTAAGAATACTAGTACTAAAATGAGAGGCGTGTGGTGCAGTGGATAGAGCCTTGGTGTTGGGATCAGGGGAGCCCAGGTTCAAACCCCACTGCAGTCAGCATGTTGTTGTGTCCCTGGGCAAGACACTTCAACCAAAATTGTTCCTTTGGGGATTGCCCACAGTATTGAGTATGTAAGTCGCTTTGGATAAAAGCGTCTAACAAGTAACATGTAATGTAAGATCTCTGGATCTCCTTTAAGGGGTTTGTTATCATTGCATATGGGAGCACAATAACCCCACTGCACACAGCTGTGTGTCACTTTTTGCAGCTCTGTGGTGCTGTCGTCCTCCAGGAATGATTAACCCAGAAGAGCTTAATATAGAAAGAGAGCAAGAAATAGATGGGAGAGAAGGATGATAGGTAAAGAAAGAGAGAGAGGGGAGGGCATAGAGGACATTATAGTATTCCATGGAGAGTCTTCTCTTTACCTCTGCACATCAAACCATGTTCACCACCGTTTAGCAATCTGTCTGCTAATTAATCATGCACTGTAATCAGTCAGAGTCACTGAAATACTCTGCGTGTGTTCGTGAGGCTTGGGGTACATCTTCTGTGCGGGGGAACGGGTACATACTGAGAATAATAGAGACACACAGCATGCCGTTTGCTGTTGCAGTGTTGCCGTTTGTGCCGACAATGTTAATGCAATCAGGCTTTGACATTTAGGGTATTCACCTAGGTTTCTATATTGCTCTGGAAAATGCAGTACAGTTTACTTTACGTATTCTTGGAAGCCTAAGAAATGAAAAGTGTGTCTCCTGATTGCGGCAAAGTATGTCATCTAATAGGTGAGAATGGGTGCAGTATCTCCAGAGTGGTGATATCACAGTGATTGGATATGTATTGACTGCATTTCCACCAGGGCGGGCGGGCAATCATGCCTGCAACTATTCTGGTTAATTGTGACATGGTGGCAGTGGCAGGAGGGGTGGGCTGGGTTAGTATCCGACACAGAACGCCAGCCAAGCCTGCTAGCTCACATACAGCCATCAGCGCTAATCTCCCGCTACGTGCTAACAATAGCGCTGATGTGCTTGCTTTCTGGAGAAGCTTTGTTCCCCCCGAGCATGCCTTGTTTGTGCAATGCCCCAGCAGCCAGCCGTCTTTAGCTTTCCCATTACTGAGGGAACAGTGGAGCTGAAATCAGCCAGTGCTTTGTCACACCTCAGGAATGGCTGACTGATTGAAGGCACACAGGTTACCGGATTCTGCCTCACATGAGCTGGGAAATGTGGATAAACATTTCTCTGAACCAATTACTTTGCATAAAGCACATTGGGATTAGTGAGAGAACTAAATGTGTTAAGCAAGATAATGGAGATGGGAGAGGAAGATAGAGGACTTGTGTTTAACCTACTGGACAGAATAAGAAAGTTTGGAAAGAGAGATGGAGAATTACATTACAAAATAAGAGAAACACCCTTTAAACATGTAAAGTCAGCAGACAATGTTAGTAATGCTGGTGCAGGTGTAAACAGATGCATTTTAAAAGTATTTCCACAGGAAGACGGTTTTGCGTACTTGCAATACAATTAAAGTATACATACTAGTTCCACATATTCATTCGCAGTAGCAGTGTTTTACTATATGTCACTGAAAAGCTCCAGCATAAGATTCTGAATGATACCTTACCTGAAAATAACTACTCAGGAATATATGGGCTAATTGTTTTCAGTTTGTATCAACTTTCCCCATAAACATATCAGATTTCCTAGATTGTTCTGCTCCCTATGTTTAAACTTGTTAATACAAGAAGATATAGTCACCACATGTCACAGTAAGCAGGGCCATTTCATAATCTACTTTGTTCGTAAGCGTATGTAAAACACATTTAGTCTGCATCCATATCCATAGTTTCCTATTGCTCTCAATAAAATAACAAATGCACATTTAAATTATCTTTAAATTGTTAGTGATGTTATAAATGATTTGCTTTTTACTCTTTAATGTTTTTCCAATTAACAGCCTCAGTTATGTTAAGCATTGTGATTATACACGTCTTATTTTTACTCTACTGCACTGTGTATATGCTCTAGCTAAGATATGATGCGTCTCTTTCTCAGTCATCCACCCTGTATTTATCTTTCTATTTTTAACCACATGTTGTCTGGCACATGTTAAGGTCTTTAAATTGTGCAACAGCCCATGGGCATTGAGCTTAAAACATGGAAAATTACATTGGACTTCAGCTGCACTGAAAAGGGGAGGGCAACCCCCACGGTATGTCAAAGTTGAATCCTTCATTTTAACACACTCCCTCAAGCTTTCCTTATTTGTCCTCTGTACTTTCTCTTCCTGCACCTTGAGGATATTCAAAGGCATAAACTGTGGGTAATATCTGAGATATGGTGGCTTCAACATATTTCCTTCTAACATTCTGGAAACTGCAACCGGACTGTCATTCAAAATGCTATTTTCCTGGAAGCAGGAGTATCATTATGCAGGACATTTCTCTGATTGAGTCGTGAGAAAGAGAGAAGGTTTCACTAAATCGCTAAGCTGAATGAGAGCCAAAGACACAGTTAGAGAACTGGGACTGCAATGTGACACACGACGGCAGGTTAGTAGGAATCCGGCAAGAGGACTTAAACTTGTTGTCTGAGTTCATGAGCGGGTCCGACACCTAAAGCCACAGGAACCACAATCCGTACACAGGCCTTTTGAGGCACACACCACTCTTCTTGGCCAGTTACCCATTTCCAAGGTGAGAGAGGCCTTACACTACATTGGTGAGACATTTCACAATCAAATAAATGGAAAAGGATGATATCGCCAATTCGTTTATTTGCTTTTTGCAGTTGCAAGTTTTACTCTTGCATCTATTCAGTGCCAAAATGCAAAGTGCTGACAAGGTTCCTCAAAGGTAAATCGTTATTCTTAATACAGAAAGGAATCCAAGCAGTTTTTTGTATTTATTTAACTCTGTTTGATGAATTTTAAGGTGCTTGGGAAGTTATTTACAACTAAAATAATATACACATCACACAGTTTACTACTCTGCTTCAAAGATTGTATCAAGTCGGCCTGCATTATGTCATTCTCAACAACTGGCTGTTGGGTTGGTGTTTGATAAACATGTGTTTCCTTTTTAATGTATGTCAGTATTGTTCTTCTCTGCCAAGGTGACACTTGCCAAAATATCATGACATTTAAAAATGTAACATAGCAAAAATAAAACAAATCCTGTTGTATAAAAGATGGAATGGTTTGCGAATGAAAATTGTCATTCCACTTCAAAGATTCATGCTGGACTTTCTCATTAAAGCATATACGACAATACAGTTCTTGTTAGCAGGTTCCAGCATTGCTCCATCAATTAGTTTGGATTAGGGTCTACTTCACAGACGCTGTAATCACGATGCAGTCGATGCTTTGATGTTTGAATAAATGAGTACAACAATGGTGGAACTGTCTTATGAGGATTTGTTCCCCTATTTCACACCAGAGAACACGATCTTCTCTAAGTCAGTGAATGTCTTTTCCTTCACATTGATGAAATCCTTCATTGTCACGTTAAATGAGACGATGGAAGATCCTATCTTCTAGGGAGGACATAAAAAACGTACTCTACTCTTTCCCAGTTTGCCCTACCATCTATTTAATTTTATTTGCATTTTTGACATTTATGGGTGTGCATCTTACACATGCAGTAAAATATATCACTTTTACAGCTTATCTACTGATTGATAGCTGCCATTCTTAACTAGGTATAATGATTGCCTCGTCCCACCACAAAAGTTACTGTGCTGGATCTGATGTTGTGCCAGAATCTCCACAGAGTCACTTTCATTCTTCATTACAAACTAATTTGTCTTTGGAAGACACAAGCCAGCCAACACCCTTAGTCTTTGTATGCATCATTTGACTCTGCTGCGAGGAAAGACCATTTTCAAAGCTGAAATGAAACAAAAATAAGAATTCAAATAAGGTAATATTCCCATTGAAAGTCAAGAGCAGGACAAAGTTTGTGGCTGATTGCCCCCAATACACACAGCGATAAAGAAATGGTGAGGCAGCGCTTCCTGAATTACTTCCCATAATCAGGATGTGTTTGTCCTCCAAAAGACCTTGTCCTTTTCTTATCAGTCAACCTGTCAGGTCCATTGTGATCTTGTCCTGACTACAATAGGAAGAACTTGTTTCTGTTCTGTCGCCACACTGAAGTGGTTTAGCGTGCTTAGCCGTAAGGGACACCTCACATTCATATGACCTCTTTACCATCAAACTCCATATTCTAAATCCAGCATGGCAAAAATAAGTAGCACGGCAGAAATGTGCCTTAGAGCAGAAACATATGCAATATGATGCCCAGGACATGATAGTATACAATAAATAACCTCCTAGAATAGAAGCTAATATAAACAGAACGAGTTCGACTCTTTTATGCTCGGATTAGTGTCATGCTAATGCAGAGCACACTGGTGGAAGGAGGAAGAGGAAGAGGAAGGATTGCGTGCCAGTGACTGTAGGGGTCCCACCTGTTTCATCATGCACAGAAGAACCTTTTAACCTGTCCACACTGTCCTTAAAAAACACATGTCTCCCAAAGGGCTTTGTCATCCTCTCTGAAAACAGCTCATTCTGGACAAAGCGGATGATTTCACATCGACCACCTGGTTTCGAGTCTGTTTTCCGCAGCTCTTTTTTTCAACATGACGATATGGAGACCCTTTAACTCTTCTGCATTTCAGATGCAGATTTAAAACAACACAAACCTATT
This sequence comes from Notothenia coriiceps, assembly GCF_000735185.1. Taxonomy (NCBI): domain Eukaryota; kingdom Metazoa; phylum Chordata; class Actinopteri; order Perciformes; family Nototheniidae; genus Notothenia; species Notothenia coriiceps. The sequence continues at coordinate 8,483,564 of NW_011369951.1, forward strand.
CATGTCAATGGCATTGGGAAAAAGAGAGACCTACATCACGAAAAATATTCTGCAAGCACTGTAAATGCTTTTCAGGAGCACAAAAGGATAAATTGAAGATGAGCTGTACACAGTGATCAACCTATTTCCCTTTACCCATGTGCGCATCCACATTAACATAAAACGCTATCTTTCTCACACATACACACACATATAAACCTCCACACTATGCATTCCAACAGAGAAAAAGCAATCTTTACAACTCATGAATATTACAATGAGCTGGATCTGGGTCATTAATATGACACAGTAGTTACACTGGAGCCCAATTAGCAGCTAACATAGAGCCTGGAATGCTCCCCTGTTACTGTACATAATCACTATATCACAGCGACAGTCTTCAGATCAGCGAAGGATCAAACCACACCATCACGTACAGGAAATATCAAGGACTTTTCTACAGAGAGCTTGACTAAATGTGGAGGTCTTGGTTGCTTGAGATTATTCTCTCCAAATCCAAAAAAGTGTACCTGGAGTGCAGTGCTATCTGGATAGTGACAGAGAATTTCATGTAAACGCGACGTCTCAGGCTCAATACCTAGTGTGGGACCATTGTTTCATGTCATAGCCCACTCTCTTTTATTTCTAGTCTGCCGCTATACTTTTCAACAGTCCAAAAATGGAAAATAGGGTAAGGCAAAACTCCAGCCACAACGTACAAATAAATGACTTAAAAACGCGGGCTATGATTCCAAACATTCAGCATGACATAAGCGAGAAAAACATCAGAAATGTAAAATACCTGAAATGTGATTATTTTAACTTTGTAATTTAAGTCAGTTATGAGTTATTAGCTAAAACTACATTACATGATCCATATATGTTAAAGTAAGAAATTAGTTCTTCCTTCAAGTTCACAGAGGTTCTGTCACGATCTTGGTGTTATGTCACGTTTTTAGTTTTGTATGTCTAGGTTTGGGTTTATTTTGCTGTTCTGTTCTCCCTGTTTGCATGTTCCTCCTTGAAGGAAGTGACTTGGAAGTATGCGACTACCAAGCCAGTATCCTCGCGATTGAGAAACGGCCACTGTTTGCCCTCCTGTGTCTGATTGTGTTCACCTGTTGCCCTTGTGTTTCTGCCTCCCCTGCCCAGCTGTGTCTTGTCCTGTGATTACCCTTCTTTGTATTTAGTCTTGTCTTCCCCTGTGCTCCATGTCGGTTCATTGTTTGTTTTTCCTGTCTCCCTCCATGTCAGTCACGGTCAGTCTTTCGGTAATGTTTTTTCCTTGTGCTTTCGTTTTGTTTCATGTCATGTTTTTTTGTCATCGGCTTTTGTAATAAAGCTCGCTTTTGTTTATAGACCTTTACCCTTTTTGTAGTCTGCATTTGACTCAAAATCCCAGTAATCATTGGAACTAAACGGGAAAAGTACTCCGGTGTGAAAGCGCCTTGCTTTCAACTACAATTATGTGAAATGAATTGACATTAAACATTTAGTACGTTTCAGTGTATCTATAGATGTGTTGTTCCATAGCTTTGGGGCACATTTGACGAAGGCTGCATCACTAATCTTCTTTTTGCTGCCATTTCTGGGAACGTCTAACAAACCAGCAGCAGATGATCGCCAAAGTGTTCCCTCCAGGTCTAGAATAAATTCAGTAATTTAGATGTCCATACAGCCTGAAATCCTTGAGATTTCCCCGCTGTAGATAACACATGAAAGCAGGGCACACCCAGTGGGTGAGACTTTGATGTGTGAGTGTTGTCTCCCTACATCACCTTCAAAGGAAACACTCAAACTAAGAGAGTATAGGAACCAAAGCACGAGTTTCAGGGGACTGCACCCATTTTATTTTATTTCATCCCCTACATGACGAGGCGCGATATTTTGTATTTCTTAGATGCTCTGCTTTAAACATATGTATATTGATTTATAATTCAATGCTAATTTGGATTTCGCCTTATTTAAATCACTGTGTTGGAGTGTGGGGAAACACTTTTAAGAGTAACTTAAAACCTTTATTTGTTGTGTCTCGTCAAATGTGTTAGTTGTGTTTATTTTGTCTGTCATTTCCTGTTTTATTTTTTACTTACCTCTTGTCTCTCATTTCAGGCACTGTTACTTCCTCCCCTTGTGTGTTTTTCCCGCCATCGTCAGCGTCTGCCCCGCCCCTGATTGTTTCCACCTGTCCCCACTCACCTCTTAAATAGTCCTGTCTCTCCCCTGTCCTGTGTCAGTTCGTCTTGTTTGTTTCCCCGTATAGTCGTGCCAAGCCTCAGCTAAGAAAGGATCGCTTTTACTCATGTCAGGTTTTGTTTATTTTGTAGGCTTAAGTTTCTTTCTTAAGTTCTCTTTTGTTATGCATAGTTTTTTCCTCCTTGTGATTGCCTTTTATTAATTCCAGTACCTTCTCTGTTAAAAGGAATTACCTGATCTTTCAAATAAAAGATACATTTTTGTTACATTCAAGACTTTGTCTCTGGGTCGTGCATTTGGGTCCATCAGTTTGTGTCGAGGTCCTGACACAATTTATTTTACAGAAGTGAGAATTATGTATAATGCCCATCCACAAGAACACACTGTTAAAACACTTTTAAAAATAGATGAATTACAGACATAAGTAGTTCTGTGCAGAGCAAAAACAAACAAAGAATTACAAGAAAGATTTACAAAGATTGTTGTTCTTGCATGTTTTATTAGTTATTTTGTGCAATTGTTGAGAGTGTGCAAAACTTTTCAAGAAAGATTATCTTTCAATCCCGTTTGAATTGTGCCACGAGTTACACATATGATGTTTGTCAATCTTAAAACTGTTGAAATATTAGACTATGAAAACTACGCAACTAGAAAGACTACAAATCCCAGAATCCCGGTCCTGCATGCTGGCTCTTATGAACAGACTAACTCCCCTTGTGTGTATGTACAGCTCTCAACATGCCCAGACTTGGAGTGATTTTCACCTCTTTTAATACTTTTCGCCTCATTCTGAAAGAAAGAAGTGAAATGTGCCAACGTGACGGCCGTCTTGCTGTGTGGTGCGAGACGGGAGATGTAGTTCATTGACCGGTTTCACACAAAAAAAGTGTTACTTCAAAGTTTTGAAACACATTTTTATTTTTTTGACTTGCAAAATTATCTTTTAAATTGACAAACATCTTATGTGTAATTCGTGGCGCAATTCAATTTATATATACAGTCTATGTTCAAACTAGGGGTGGGCGGATCGATCCCAAAATATCGATACTTCCGATATTACGTTACGTTTCAAAATATCGATACTAGAGCCAATAGGATCGATAGTTTTATACTTTTTTTCCCGTCTCCTCTACACGTCAATTTCTTCAAAAAACGATGTGCAGACGAACACAAGTATATGCTCTTTTCTTCTCTCTCCACTGCTGTCCTCCTCTCCTCGAGGCTCGCGCACGCGCAGCGCGCTCCCTGCCTGAACGCCGATTATCAAACTGACTGACAGCAGCCAGCAGGGCAGGACAGCAGCAGCCAGCGGCTCNGAGAGGTTTTTTTAAGGGTTATTCTTATAGATATACAAATATTAAGAGCATTTCCTGTAGGTTACGACTGTTTGTTGTTGAAATAACCGTTTAAAAAAAATGAAAAAAATAAAATAAAATAATTTACAACAGTCGCCCCTCGTTCGAAAAATGCCCCTCTGTATCGTTCAGGGTTTCCAGACTGTACGTGCAGTCTGGTGAGTAAACTTGTTGGCAGGAGCTCTCTCTGGTCATGACTAGAGGATCTGCTGACAGTAAACAGCTGCTTCATAAAAGCGACGTTGTGCTGCCATCAGCAGAACGGCCCGGAGAGATAAATGTCAGCATGGACCTCGGCCTGAGCCTCTTGGATGCAGCTCAGGGCCCCGCGCGGCCTTTCGGTTTTAGGACATCCACGGACACTTTGCAGCAGACAAGCTCGCTGCTGCCAAGCATTGTTTTGTGTTACTGTCACTTCTATTTATGTATAGCGCTGTTCGCATTTAGAGCAATACAAAAGAAAAGAAAATGACTGGATGGCACATAAAAAACTCTCATATGATAAGCAAATTTGGTCTTACTTAATTATTAAGCGCAAACCCACCTTTCATAACAGAGAATGATATTAATATTTAAAATCTTTTTTTGTTTTTCATTATGAACCAAAGTAATTTTGCGCCTGTCATTTAAAACAAATCTGTTAACTTTGGATACTTTTGTTTTATTAATGTGAATATAATAGCACATTTGTTGTGGTTTTGCTTGGAGGATGCAGATCTCGAAAGTACTTCAACCACCTATTTTCACCTAAAAATCCAAGATATGCACACTCTGGGGTTGAATAAAATCAAACCTAAATTAGACCACAGGTCTGGCAGATGCGCTATCAGTCAAAATAACTAATACACCTCGACCACTCTGCTGCGGTGGATTAATTCAGATGATTCTAGATAGCGTAGGGCCCGCACGTGGAAAACGCAGAGGAAGCAAGAAGATTATACAAATGAGCGCCATTGAGAAAGAGCATTGAACATTTCTGCTAAACCACAATCAATGCTTTGTTTGTACACACACGTACAGTAAAGGTGGTACTGTAGTTTAAAGAGGTGTCACACTTCCTCTGTGTCACTTTTCAAAAACTTAATTTTGAATAATATAGCAATTATTGTACTTGTTGGTGTATGTTGCTTGTAAACAGAAGGTAATGGTTAACCAGAGATTATCTGCAGTCATACAGTACAATGAACATGAAGGGTGGACCATACATTTGCATTTCTTTAATATAAATGATCGATTTTTTTTTCCAAAATAAATAGCGCTTTGAGTTTAGTTATGATGATATGTGATATGCTTTTGGTTGCTATTGTTTGACATTTAAGATCAAAATATTCAATAAAAACTAAAAAGCTGTCCAAAAAGTGTAAAGTACTACAAACATGTGATGAAAAATAAGTTGATTTATTGTCACGGTCTGTCTGTGTTGTGTTTTGTCTTGTCCTTTGGGTTTCCCTGTTTTATTTTTGAAAAGTGTTCACCCCCTGTCTTGTCTGTTGATTCCTGTCTCTGTGTTTGCCCTCCTTTGTCTGATTGTCTGATTGTGTTCACCTGTTGCCCTTGTGTTTCCGCCTCCCCTGCCCAGCTGTGTCTTGTCCTGTGATTACCCTTCTTTGTATTTAGTCTTGTCTTCCCCTGTGCTCCATGTCGGTTCATTGTTTAATTTTCCTGTCTCCCTCCATGTCAGTCACGGTCAGTCTTTCAGTAATGTTTTTTCCTTGTGCTTTCGTTGTGTTTCATGTCATGTTTTTTTGTCATCGGCTTTTGTAATAAAGCTCACTTTTGTTTATAGACCTTTACCCTTTTTGTAGTCTGCATTTGGGTCCTACCTTTTCCACAATTTCCCGAGTCTTGACATTTATGTTGGTAATTTACAAAAAAATCCTCATTGCAAGTCATTTTTTAAATAGTTTTTTCTTTTTTTGTTTATTTTTAAACAGTCAAATAAATTGGCAATGTTTTCTTTGTGAGACTCTGGAGTGTACAGTTACAGTGTTTACAATACATATTTCCATTAACAATAGAACCCAGCTTTAATGGGCCTCTAATACCTCACTCATCCCCTCACCCTCCGGCTCATCTACTGACCGCTGACACAGCCAATACTCCGGTTTAAAGCAGCTCTTTGGCCCTGCGGCTCAGCGGGTTCGTTAAGATTTCGGGGGGTGGGGGTGCTGCATGTTGGTTAGGGAGGAGGTGGGTGGAGTGCTCGGGGTCAGGCCAATGGGCAGCTGGGATTACCACGGACCCGCCATCTGCCATCCAAATAATAATTAGAGGGAGGAAATCAATTGCCTGTGCAAATATCATAAGATTTAAGATTTACCTCAGTAAAATAAACGTAGGGACAGTTTCACTGTTGAACAGAAGCAGCATGGTAACAGTATTGTCCTCTCTTAGGGTCATTTTTTACCATATGTCCCAAAAAAGATCAGTGATTTACCTCTGTATGGTTATGTTGTCTGCAGTGATGAAATACATTTACTCTACTGCTCTTAAGTGAAATATTTTAGTAATTTTATCCACCTATCTAATTTGTGTTGCTTCTACAATTCAGAGAGAGAATCCAGCAGTACAATATAAGAAGTCAAATATCATTGGAACCTTTCAGAAAACATTTTTAGGATGTTATTTAAAGGCTATAAAGTGGAATTATTTTATACAAGATGTATACAGTTTACATAGTTTTCTAGGTGACATTTTGAATCTAAATTGGTTTTGTGAGATCCTCATGAATTTCCTATTGTTGTTCTGTGCTTTTGGATATAATAGTTTAATAAAACAGTTTTGCCACACCAAAGTCTTGATATTCAACCCCTCATACTGAACTCACTGGTTGCTGCAGGTCCAATAATCCAGCTCTACTTAAAACATGTATGTAATTGATTGCGTTAATAACTTTGAGTCGCCCATGAAACCTTGGTTGTGCCATCAATAGTAGCCCTTAAGCCGACCAATATGACCAATAGATTTATCTTTGAATAACACAGATGCTGCTCGTTATGACTCATGCAAATGAAATGCAGAGCTTACATCCCCTAGTTCAAACAGATGCCTTGTCTGGCACACTTTTTTCCCGCCTTTACTAAATGCATCATATTGTTATCTAATCGGCTCAGGCATAATTAAAATGATATCCACATCCTCTCTTTTTTAACCATATTATCTTCAAAAATCCAAATCTCCAACTGTTATAATCCTGAAGAAAATAATGTATTTCCATGGGGCAGCAGATGCAGTATAAAGGGTCCACCCCTATGTTCCCTGCTTTGCTATAAGATAATCGTCTAATAAGCTCCTGTTTATTCATTGTCATTTTATAGAAAACCAATATGGCCTAACATAGGGGGAACACGGAAGATGCAGTGAGGGCCAGTTGCCCTCTGAGGTCAGCGCAGTGGTCATTTATTGTTTTGAGTGTGATGCTGCAGAGAGGAGCATCAGAGGAGGATTAGCGAGCGGTGGCACATGTCAGGGAGTGAGAGTGTGGACTAGCCGGGGCGTCATGGGGCTCAGGGTGCTGACATACGGCGAGCACGCTTCATGGCAGCACAGGAGAGGAGGGGGAAGCTTGTGTATTAGGATGTCTGATGAGATATTAAACAGTCTGTTGTTCCTCCACATGTGCAGTCTGCAGGCGAGCGATGTGTATACTAATAAGAGAGTATAAAATGAATTGATGACACATTTGAATCAGTACAGGGTAAATATATTGTTTGGTTAATTAGCTACCAAGTCTATGATCAAATGGCCAAAATGGTTATGGATTTCTAATGATGAACTGTAACTGCAAACAAACTTCATCCTCGCTGAGGTTTATGTTGGACAAGCAGTCTGTTTCTATTGTTTCCAACATCTGACAGAATATAAGCTTCTTAACAAGTCATTTCTTAGCCATTTTTAGCAACCCTAAACATATTTTCCAGGTTCCGAGTCTATTTTCTTCCATTTTATGCACATAACTACAGCGATTGCCTATCAAGGCATGATTATACAAGTTTTTGCTGGTCCGTCCTATGCACATACAAAAAGAGAAAAGCTGCTGCTATTTTTTCTCTTCTTCTGTGCTCTTTGTTGTTCACATGAACAGGGACCACAGTTGTGTGAGGAAGGGAATATGTTTAAACCTTGCTTACACCTAGTTTTTTGCTTAGTAAAGTAGACATTTGTAATTATAACATATACAATATATAATTCATAAGTTGAAAAAATTCAGATTCTGAACTCTGACAGCTATTCTCACTATATTAACATGTGTAGGAGCAGTGGCATACCATGTTACCTGTTGACTGGGCTTTATTGTATCATTTGTTATCTTGGGACATGAATTATAATGGAATTAGGTCAATGTTACTGCACAAAGAACATTACATAATAAAACAATAAAATACGATGGTTCTCAAAAGGATGAACACCTTTGATATTATTGTCTCAACTTCAACTCCATTCTTGTGTCTCAAATTGTTTATCAGACTCAAAACAATGACCGTTGCTTGAACAAAGGAGTATTTGGAATATTGGTTGTTTCCATCAGAGTTATCGTCGTCAGACCAATAAACAATGGATTACAAAATTGCACAAGCGCTGTTCATTTAGGCTTCGTTTGTTGATTCTGTAGTACATTAAACCTGTTAAACACCATTTCATACAGTGGAAATGATCATGAACTGCAGCTAAGTCTCTCTATTCTCTATGATGAAGTTGGACAAACAGTGTCGTTCTCCATCTTGGATTTTTGCAGCCAGCTCCTCAGAGAGCTTTGCAGCCAGTCGTGCCGCTGCCATGTAATCAGGACGGGAACTTGAGCTTTCCCTCAGCAGGTTGCTGAGGCCCCACTCATTATCTTATCTCCCATTGTACCCCACTGTAATTCACCCTCTCATGATTGATGATGTCGCTGTCTGATTACACCAAGACAAAACCCCTCCAAGATCACCTTTCGTTCCTGTGGCCAACTCCACCAGCTCCACGAGGATCGCGGGAGAGGATGACGGGGGGTTAGTGGCCATGTTGAGCTGCTGTTACATGCAGGTTTGTATTATTTCTCACCAAGATTCAGCACCATGTTGTAAATTGTGATAAATAAATCTTATCCTCTATATTTAGCTTATCAAAACACGTTTTCCCGCATTCTTTGGGAGGAATGACAATATGTAGGTGACTCATCTTATGTTGTTTTGCATCTTAATTTTCGAGATGCACCTAGCCAGACAAAGTGTTTCGATAAGGAGCTTTGTGTGGTGCAGCACCCAGCGCAATAAGAAAGCCTTGGTATAAAACATTTAGGCTGAAGGCTCCTCTGCTTCAGATCATGTCCCCAGCCTGCCTTGGACAAATCAGATAGGTAACCTGTGCTCTTTTTAAGTGTGACAGTGAGCCTTGTCTCTCCATGCGGCATGTGGAGACAGATGCCTCATTATCCATTCCACAGGGGACAAAACAAGCCCAGGACCCAGTGGCCCCCCTCCGCCGGCGTACAGTTTCCAATGCACCAACACGGGGCAAACTTGGAGCGACGCCGGGCCGCGCTCATCTCTGACCTCAGTGAGCGCAGGTCGCTGGCAGAGTCACATTAAAATTTCAGAGAACCCAAAGGTCCCCGTCAGGAGTGTTAACAGCAGCATTGTCCCCGCTCCCCATGACTCAAAGGGCCAAGTGTAACAAGGCACCCCCTCCAGTGGTCAGGGCCACCCCCCTGGGTCCACAGATACAGTGACACCCTTCAAATCCATCTGCAGTTCCTTTGAGTATCAGATAGAGAGACAGAGGGAGAAAATTCAAGAGCAAGTGCTTTTTTTTTTTACAGGTTGAGTGTAAAAAGTCAGCAGAGACGCACCGACACAGATGGCTGCAAAACTAACACACTCTCACTCCATAATCGTCCAGGAGTGACGTTTGGTCAGGGTCCCGTGGCGTGCAGTTGTGACTATGGAGTGAGAGTGTGTTAGTTTTGCAGCCATCTGTGTCGGTGCGTCTCNCCTATAGGGCAGCAAATTGGTCAAAACCAGCCCTGGTGTCATCCCCACAGCACCCCCCATTTGAAACATGTTCCCACGGCTATGAATGTGGTAGAATGATTTCTTGTCCTGGAGTGTGTAGATGTATTCTTTGTTTCGTAGCCAGGAGAAAGTTAAAAAAAAAGAGACAAATGGAGTCTCTGAAAGTTCAAATGTGTAATTTAATAAAGTATCGTTAGTGGAACAAACAGAGCAGGTCAAACACAGCGCCGTGTCAAGAGGAGAGAGAGAACGAGTGTCTGTGCGCGTGTATATTCCAGAGATTTATAGAGATAATCTATTCTATCTAATTCTATCTATATGGCGCTGGTATATCCGATTCCTGGCTCCTCTTCTCATTGGCTGCTTCGACGATGGGCGGGTCTTCCTCCCGGCTTCGTTTCTCTGGATTCATTTCGCATAACATAAGGAGATTTATACGTTTTGTGTTTAATGTGTAACGCCACAAGCCTTTCCTCCTCATATTCTCATTCATTACTTTTTATTCTATACATTCTGATGGCTGTAAACATAGATAACGTGAGTCCGGAAGTGGCGTCATGTAAACGACAAGGTTGTCCTTCAAAATAAAGCTTTTCAAAATAAAACGGTGCACCCATTCAATATTCAAGTATCATATTGATTTTAATTTGTTACAAGTGGTGACTAATACCCTTGTATGTATGTTGTCTTTTTGTCTTTTTGCTAACCTGTAGCTAGTCCTAGCTTCATATTTCAAAGTTCTTTAAGGTAGCTAGAATTTAGCAGAATAAACTATGCAACAATCTGAATAAGGTTATGGGCAGAGATGGCCATTTTAAAATGTAATTGATCTCTTTGAGCATACAGCCCAACGTGGTTATGTCTGAGCATATTCACTGAAGTTAAAGCTTCGTCATGGCAAAGGCGTTTGTGCGCCTCAGTAACTCTCCGAGAAATGTTGCTAGCCTCTAAAAAAGTGCAACCCTAATATGCAATATGTTGTGTGAACACGAAGGGTGTATCTGTAATTCAAATGGTCAGTGCCAGACCTTTCCATCCAGGAGAAAATCAAAAGCATTCATGGTCTTACAATAGTAATAAAATGATATTTTGTTCCGGTTTACCCCTAATCGATGCTGATGAAAGACGCAGCACCGTTAAACTGTAGACATAACCAATATCATCCCACTCATCCATCCCCCTCAGTGACATTTCCCCATCCATCTCACAGTGCAATCAGAACTATCCATTATGTATTCGCTAGGTAACAAGCGCAACTTGACCAATTACAGACACAATGATAGACCCCGCAGCTCTTTTTTCTTTGTGTTTTTGCCAACGCTGTCATGGCGACCTGAACAACGGACGGACGTCAAGACTGGTTGGCAGGTCACCCAAGGTGGGCAATGTGAGTACATAATTACAGCTTGGGAACATTTGCCCTTTGCAAATTGTATGAAATGCATAGTGGCTAATTGGGCCACTCTGGCATTTGTGGAGTTCAACGGGTCATCTTTTATGTGACGGCCATTATCACTAAAGTGATAAGAATGATAGACCCACTCAGCTCCCACTGGTTCCTTTTGCTGTATCCATAGAAAAACTAGGACTAGGTCAAGTTGAGGAAGACATTACAGTCAGTTGTACAGGTCATAAAATATAGCTTTTTATGTCCTGAAAAGCTGTTTTTGGTTGGGTATTTATTTTAATAAGAAAAAACATTTTCTGTTCAACTATCGGGTAAACTTGAGATATTCTCACAACAGCAGGATTTCAACTCATTGGTACATTCTGTTCTTCCGATTGTGGCATTTAGAGGTTAAAGTTCTCTGATATTAAAAAGTGGATTATTTATACATTGTACCTGCTACTTTTGTAGGAACCAATTTAATTTGAATTGATTCCCTCAGAAGGATGTAAGAGCCCCGATTCCTCAGAGTTTAATTATCTATATCAGAATGAGAGATGACCTGACTTAAGGCAGGTGAAAGGATAAAAAAGAAAAGAAAACATAAGAGCTTTAAAACTGGATTGACATTGGTAACCATGTGCACTTGATAAGAATACCTCTGCTGAAAAACATCTAGATTATTCATTTACAGAGAACCTTGGGTTTTCAAAGTGACAACAGCAAACCTCTTCACCTTCAGGAACTCTCAGCTCATTTCATCATGCAAAGGGATAAAGAAAATCCCCCCCTCTCTGACAGCTAACTTCTGCCGTTCCACTACACCTCCCAGTTCACAGTGAGGCAGGAATGTGCTAAATCCTCCTCAGGTGGGGGAGTCGGCCCGCCAGCCATCGTCAGACTCGGCTCTCATACAGACGGATAAATATCTCCCCTTGTATCCACACCCCTACATTAAGTAAAGGTAGCGCCATCTGCTCCCTATTAATTCCCCAGCAGGCGACTTATCACCTCAACCCCCGTGACCCGCGTGTGCTTCCTCCATCCTCCCTACTCCTCTCTCTACTCTCCACTTCTCCCCTCTACTCCCTCATTCCTGAACCCCATTCATCTCATCCTCTGCATGTTTTATACACTATAGTTGAAGTGGTTTGTTGACATTTCATTTTACTGTGCCTTAGAATATGGATTTATATACATACACACATATGAACACACATGCTATAAACTTTTGCTAACCGCTAAACTCTCCAGCAATCCAGCTCCCCCTATGTCCCAGTGGCAAGGGGTTCAGTGGACAAGTCTGGTCCTCTAGGTCAATGGCAAATGAGAAGCAGAGCTTTAGGATTAAGGAGGAGATAGCTGAGGGTTCAGGAGCCTTTCTCTGGTTTTGATTAGCTCCCTTACTTGATTAAATGCCCATCGTTGAGGAAAAAAAAATGCAAATTGGATGAGGGGAGAAGAAGAGAAGAGCGGGGAGAGACAGAGTCAAGACCATTTGTTTTCTCAGCTGGGGCTAGTTCAAGTGGTCGTCTTCTAGAGCCCTTTGGCCCGGGTTCACACACACTCACACACACATAGAGGCACTGCACACACATACATGCAGAGATTAATAAAAATGTCCTGAGGGAGGACAGAATAAGTTAGAGGGTTGGCTTTCAAAGTCCACCACCTCACTCTATAACTTTCAAGTCCCATCCTTCACTCACTTGTTTATCCCCTCTTCTCTCTCCCTCAGTCTCCCTCAGTCTCCCTCCATTTCTCCCCCACTGTACTCTCCCGCAGTTGGGTCTGTCAGGGTAACCTGACTCCGGCGGCTTCTGACACGATCCAGACCGCTCATAGCCTCTGCCCAACACTTTCACCACCAGAGCCAGACAGTAAAACACCCAGATTACTACCACATGTTCCCCCCTATTTCTCTCTCTCCCACACACACATACACACAGATACACACACTTTATGTTGTTGGCAAGCATCCCCCCACGGCCACCATTGCTCTCTGGGCTCAGTAACACAGGCTGCAACAAAAAAAAACAGAGTCGGGTGAACTGACCCAACCTGTGTAGGAAAAAGGAGGGGGTGTAGTTGGGGGGGTTGACCTGTAGGTGTATGAGTGTGTGTAGTTATGGTAGTTGGTAGATAAATAGTAACAGCTTCAGACAGGAGAGATGAGAGGACAGGAGGGGGGAAAAGGAGAATAGGCCATAGTGGGAGGTTAGGAAAACACAGTGAGTTCCCAGGGAAGAAGTTTCACCTTTACTTCCACTGATCTGTAGCAGTAATCAAGCAGCATCATGGGTAATAGTACATGTAGTATGTATATTTCATAACTAATGCAATGACGTCAATCGACAAGGCATTGGCCATAAATAAATACAAGGGCAGATTTTGCTATTGCTTTGTAAGTGAACTGCCTATGAAACAACCTGCATTATGCACTGTATGTGAAAACAAAAATATTGAAATGTAATTTTACTTCATTATGTTATACATTGATTAATTGTGATAATTGCGAAAATATGCTACATATTGTGAATAGTAAAGCTAGAAAAATGACTTCATGGTGGAATAACACCATTTGTTGACAGCAAAATACTGTTTCTATTGTATATCCGGTAAAAGTTGAACCAAGGTGGAAAATGTTGTATCTTCTTTGTCAGCCGGCGTGTTACTCCACCACTCATGATCTAGTTTTGTTCAGAGCGGGCGGACTGGACTTCTGCAGTGCCACGGGGCAAATGTTATCTAACTGACGCTTCTCAGTAAATACCTCCGAGCCTTGGGCTGGCTGCTTGTCAAACCACACTGTCCTGTTTTTGGTTTGTACAGGTGTCAGAAGATGTGTGGGTGTGGAGCTTTTAAAGTTGTTAAAGGCACCTTTTCAATGTGTATTTTTGTAATTAGTATGCTAGGGCGTATACCACATAATGGATCCCTACTTCAGCTACTGTCACTGTTCCTAACTTTAGCTTTTATTAAGGATTTACAAATCAACCCTTAACATTTATCTTGGCTTTATGCAACCTGCGATGCTGCCTGATCTGCGGAGAGTCATCTTAAGAGAGTTAAAGTCCCCTTTTGACTTTGCACCTGCACAACGTTCCCTCCCTCCCCCGCGCTTTGTTGGCGAGGGCCGTCTCGGTCATTCTGCATGCCCAGGCACATTATCAACTTGCAATTACACTCACACGCTCTGTTCTGCTCGCCCAAATGAACCAGCTGGTGATACAGCAGTACTGCATTACAAACACATTGACTACTTGCACATGCCTAAATAAGAGGTCTTCCTATCACAAATAACCCTAATATGAACTTAATGCGGAGTAATGAATCTGTTGGAGTTTCATTCCGGCATACTGGAAAGTTAATATAACAATATTGCGATTGGTAGGGATGGAGAACCCTGCGGACCACGCTTTAGATTAGGCCCCTAATGGCTCTGAAGCCGGAGGCTAAATTGAAATGTAAAACCCAGAGCGGGACCCTAATTCACCCTTATCTGTGTGAGTGACGAGCCTGCCTCCCCCGACTGAGATTGGGGCCATGGAGTTGGATGAACCGCAATTTGCTTTGTTAGAGGTGTATGCATGCACGGCCCGGATCACAGTATGGAGATATAGAATGCGTGTTTGGAATGCATTTGGAATAAATGAATGTGTTTTTTTCCCCCGCCTCTCTTTCTTCACACCTCAGTGAAGTAAAAGTGAATGCAACATGGGAGGAAACACATCTGTCAGTATGTGCAAATCAAATAACAAGCACTCTCACTAACAAAGTTTTGTGCTTTCCTTAACCCTTAAATGGGCAATCACACATAGAAAAAAAACATTATTTCATGGGTATTTTCTACCAAACCCGTATTACACTGTTGTAACAACCATATTACACCTGAACACACCCCATCACATTATTATTACACCAGTATTTCTTAGTTTTACACCCATGTTACACTGTTATTAGACCAACTGTTATCACACCCATATTACACCCATGTAACGCCAATATTACAACCATATTATGCCGTTATTACATTGTTCTTACACCTATTTTACACATGGACACAGCCTGTCAATTGACTGTATCCACAGAAACCATTTAAGGGTTAAAATCTGAATGCATTATTACATGTGAATGTTTACGCTGTGGAATCCTTGAGATTTCGTACACGCTTCAGGACTTTATGGCCCTGGATTGGTTGCACTAAATCACACCAACACAACATCAACCCCCTCCTCTTACTCCCCCAGTCAACAGGCCACTCGTCCACCTGTTCCCATTATGTTACCTCAGTGATATCTCTCTTCTCCTCCTCCTCCTCCTCTTTCTAATACTCCTTCCTTCCTCCCCTCTCACCCTAATATCCTCCTTTTCCTTTATCTCTCCTCCTTTTACCACCATTGGTGCCTCCGCCGCTGACCGTTCATTACCCTAATCAAGTCCAGCAGCTGAACAACCGCTCACTGCCACTCCAGGAGCTGTTTTTCTTTTCTTTTTTCTACATCCCCCGACTCATTTGCATATGCATCCAGTTAATTAGCGTGGGGGCGCAGGTGCGTGGTGATAATCATTATTAAACATGACAGTCACCTGTGACCGCGCTGCCCTCGCCAACCCTCCATATATACACACTCACACACAAACATACCCTCTCTCCTTCTCCTCCTGAGCATCACGGTCAACACAGATATTATGTCATTTCCTGTTTCTGTTACAGTGGTCAGATGCATTCATCGCTTGATGACATTAGTACTCTGGTGTGAGGCGTTTGAAAATTAGCAGAGAAAAACTAGCATCGTGTGCAGTGTCTTCTGGCAGAAAGGTGTCAGATGGAAAAGGAATTAAATAAAATAAAGTTATTCCCCACTGAGAGAAAGAAGGGCCGGGTGGAAGAGTGTGTGTGTGTGTGTGTGTGTGTGTGTGTGTGTGTGTGTGTGTGTGTGTGTGTGTGTGTGTGTGTGTGTGTGTGTGTGTGTGTGTGTGTGTGTGTGTGTGTGTGTGTGTGTGTGTGTCTGTGTGTCTGTGTGTGTTGGCCTGTTGACATCACTGGGTGGGCCAAGATTTTTCTGTTTGCGTGTGCCAGTGTCAGCATGCCTAAGACTGTTCTGTGCACTATACATCTTTATTTGTGTGTGTGGACGTTTCTCCAACTACGGAGGCGTGTGTGTGTTTGTAATATAATATATACTTGATGATAGGTTACATTGTGGAAAGTTGATGTGATAGGATCTGACAGTTACAACGTAGCCTACTTACAGCCGGCACAGCTTCGATTCCCACAGGCGGAGCAGACATCCATGTGGATGAATACAGGTTAAACAGTTAGTTTTCCACTTATTTTCGACTGTGGTATTTTTATTTGGTGCTCAGTTACACAATACAAATAATGTTCAATTCTCGCTGCTGTATATGGTTACCAAATGTAATATAAACCTTTGAAGTGAAGATGTTGGATACCCTCAATGTATTGATGACATTAAAACGTTTTAGAAGAATTTGTAATTGCAACTTTTATGAAAGCCTTGAACTCAAGCTACTCAATCTCAGTATTTCTTAAATACAAGTTATAATGTATTTTAGTCAATATTTCATATGTCAGTATAGTTGCTTCCGCGCTCGGTCTTACTCACTTAATAGAGCTGCACCACCATCTGCTGTGTGAGTGTGGTAAATGCAGTACATTGTTGCTAGACGATTTTAAACTAATCAAACAGTTTTAATACCTATCATCTCACACATCAGACCAATCGAATAGTAATTATAGTCAATGTAGATTTGTTCACATGCTTTTTTCAAGTCATCTTACACACTCCGATATTGTCCTCTAATGACAACAATCAGTTTATGTCAAATAAGGAAGAGCAGGTACAAGTGCAGAATCACCATAGAATATTTCATCTTTAATTTTCATAACAATGATTTTATATCATTGTTACGGCTGAGGTATGTGTTCCCTATGCCTTGTTTTTCCCTCGACTATCTCTTCCCAGGTGTGCTGCACCAGGAAAAGGAAGTGCTCAAAAGCTCCAGTGCCAGCAGCTCAAGAGTAGAGGCCTCTGGTGGGGTGGGGGGGGGGGCTGTCAAATTGTCAAACAATCAGGTCCTAGGCTGCATCTCACTTCGGTTAAATTAAATCCTTGCGTCCCTCACTTGCGTCATTTCCCTGCGTTTAGTCCCTCCCACCAGGGAAGCATGGAGAGACGCAAGGAAACCACGAGAAGCAGGGGCTGTTTCTCAGGGTGTTTCTCAATGTCGAGGACGCTTGCTTGGTAGCACATGTCTTCCGAGTCACTTTCTTCAGAAGCGAGGCAAGAATCCTTCCTTGCCTCGGTAAACGAAGGATTGTGGAACAGGCTAACAGGTGTGCAGGTGTGCGTCATATGCGAGGCCCCGCCTTAAATGGAACACGATTTCCGAATAGTCCAAAAATCAGCTCCTAACGTCTATCCCTATCTTCTATCCCTTGACCTCTGTGGACCTCAGCGGAATACAACATGGATGTATAATAAGAATGACGGATTCATCTAGAGACTCTGCACCGTGCTCTGATGCTGTTGCTTTATGCTTTATGAACGTTGACAACAGAGAAACATATTCTTCATGACCAAAGTTGTAATTGAAATAAAAAAGGAAAGTGAAACTTATGCTCGTCTCCCTCTGCCTCCGGTCCACATTAATACAAATGATCCCAATACGTATGATTGTATGAAAATATCTTAAAATAAATACTGTATTTATTACAAACGTTAGTCCTTAACATCTATCACTGTGTATATCATCATTAAA
>NW_011369951.1:8501304-8511173 GCF_000735185.1 Notothenia coriiceps
GTCGATTGTGGACTTGATGTGCATTGCTGGCACACTATCCCTTAAGCTTAATAAAATACTTTTTTTGATAATCTATTATATAGAAAGGTATATCATATGATATATAATATATAATTATTGGATAATATATAATATAATCAAATATACAAATCAAACGAAATAAGTAGTATTAGTATAGGCTAAAAAAATAATTGACATTGAAATTAGTTGTATGTATTGGATTTAAATTGACATGCATAACGACTTAAGACAAATAGTCCGTTGTTACTGTTTGAACTAACGTCCCAAACGGCACTGATATTACATATTACCTACCATATTACGTTACATTACTTCTTACCTTCCGATTTCTCTTATTCTTCTCCTCATTCGTCTTTGTTTTTCTTCAAGTTTGTATTGTATTTCTTCAAGTTTTTATCTTGTTGGTCGAATGCACTTAAGCGTCAGCTAAATGCAATGTAATGTAATGATCAAAAAACCCCTCTATACCCCAAACGGTGTGCCGCGGCACACTGGGGTGCCGTGAGGCAAGTCCAGGTGTGCCGTGGGATTTTGTGACAAACATACGTTATTATTGCAATATACAACTACACAAAAATAATATTTTTTTTATTTACTATATCAGTACTTTGTATGCACACATTTCATAATACAGAGGCAAACTCTATACCTAAAAACGATTATTTAAAAAATAATCCTCACAGAACCCCGTATTCCGCTGTTAACGCAGTTGCGCAGGTGGGATTTATAAGACTGTGACACATCAAAGGCTGAAGGACAATATTAAAACTGAGAAACAAGCAAGCGGGAAAATGGAGCGCTTTCTTGTGCGGAGCAAACCAGCAACCACCAGTGTAGAGACTGCCGACAACCCACCACCGAAAGAGAAGAGGAAAAAAACTGTCAGCAGACAGTACCATGACAGTTATCTGTCTTATGGCTTCATTTGGACCGGGGATGTGAACAATCCTCAGCCCGAGTGCGTCGTCTGTCGGGAGAAGTTAGCTAATGCTAACATGGTTCCAAGCAAGCTGAAGAGGCACTTGGAAACCAAACATCCCGCCCATGTTCACAGTAACTTGGACTACTTCAGAAGAGCGCGGGATCTGAACCAGAGGCAGCAAGGACGTTTGTTGGATTCTGTGAAAGTGTCTGATAAGGCAATGGAGGCGAGTTACATGCTAGCCGAGCTCATTGCAAAGCAGAAGAAGCCTCACACAATAGCGGTCGTCTGATAATACGATCAAAAGAAGAATCGACGACATGTCCGAAGACATTGAGGAACATTTGGCAGAGAAACTGCAGGCGAGCGGCAGATTTTCCCTCCAAATAGATGAATCTACGGACATCAGTGGGGCTGCCCAACTTCTGGCAAACGTCAGATATGTTGATGCTGACTCCATCAAAGAGACATTTTTATTCTGCAAAGAAATGGAAAGCCACACCACGGGAGAGGAAATATTCAGGGTAACTAATGACTATTTTAAAGAGAACAGTCTGACCTGGAATATGTGCGTCGGTCTTTGCATCATTAGTTACCCTGAATATTTCCTCTCCCGTGGTGTGGCTTTCCATTTCNGTTCAGAGCAGGGCGGACTGGACTGTCTGCAGTGCCTCGGTTAATGTTATCTAACTGACGCTTCTCAGTAAAATACCTCCGAGCCTTGGGCTGGCTGCTTGTCAACCACGACTGTCCTGTTTTTGGTTTGTAGCAGGTGTCAGAAGATGTGTGGGTGTGGAGCTTTTAAAGTTGTTAAAGGCACCTTTTCAATGTGTATTTTTGTTAATATTGTATGCTAGGGCGTATACCACATTAATGGTATCCCGTACCTTCAGCCTACTGTCACTGTTCGCTAACTTTAGGCTGTTTAATTAAAGGATTTACAAACTCATCCCTTAACATGTTATCTTGGGCTTTATGGAAACCTGCGATGCTGGGCCTGATCTGCGGAGAGTCATTCTTAAGAGAGTTATTATAGTCCGCCTGTCTTTTGACTTTGCACCTGCACAACGGTTCGCCTCCCTCGCCCCGCGCTTTGTTGGCTGAGAGGCCGGTCTCGGTCATTCGCATGCCCAGGGCACATTATGCTACTTGCAATTAACACTCAACACCTCTGTTCTGCTCGCCCAAATGAAACATGCTTGGTGATATTCAGGCAGTACTGCAATTACAAACCACATTGACTACTTGCACATGCCTAAATATCGAGAGGTCTTTCCTATTCACAATAACGCTAAATATGAACTTAATGCGGAGTAATGAATCTGTGGAGTTTCATTCCGGCATACTGGAAAGTTAAATCAAACAATATTGGCATTGGTAGGGATGAGAACCCTGCGGTTACCATAGCTTTAGATTCAGGCCCCCTAATGGCTCTGAAAGCCGGAGGCTAAATTGAAATGTAAAAACCCCAGAGCGGGACCTTCTATATTCACCTTTATCTGTGGAGTGACGAGCCTGCCTCTCCCCGAACTGAGATTGGGGCCATGGAGTGGATGAACCTGCATTTGCTTTTGTTAGAGGTGTAGTCATGCACCGGTGCCTCGGATCACAGTAATGGTAGATATTAGATTATGCGTGGTTTGGTAATGCATTTGGATATAAATGAATGTGTTTTTTTTCCCTCGCCTCTCTTTCTTTCACACTCTAGTGAAGTAAAATGGATATGCAACAATGGGATGGAATACACATCTGTCCAGTAATGTGGCCAAATCAAATAACAAGCAGCTCTCACTATACATAGTTTTGTGGGCTTTCCTTAACCCTTAAATGGGGGTCCAATCACTCATAGAAAAAAAAAACATTATTTTCATGGTATGTTTCTAACCATCACCCGTATTATGCAGCTGTTGTAACAATCCATATTACACCTGACACACCCCAATCAGCATTACTTTATTTACACGCCAGTATTTTCTTAGTTTTACACCCATTGTTTATACACTGTTTATTAGACCTAACTGTCTATCACACCCATTATTACTACCCATGTAACGCTCAGATATTACTAACCATATTATGTCGTATAACATTGTTCTTTTACACCTATTTTAAGCAGTCATTGGTTATCAGTCCATTGGCCTGTCAATTTGACTGTATCCACAGAGAATTCCATTTAAGGGTTAAAATTGTAATTGCATTATTACATGTGTATTATGTTTACGTCCTGTGGAATCGCTTTTGAGAATTTCGTACACCGCTTCAGGACTTTATGGCCCTGATTGGTGCAGCTAAAATCTACTACATACACAACATCAGCCACCTCCTCTTACTCCCCCAGTCAGCAGGCCATTCCGTTCCGCTGTTCCCATTATGTTACTCAGTGATATCTCTCTTCCTCCTTCCTAACTCCTCCTCTTTCTATATACTCCTTCCTTCCCTTCCCCTCTCACGCCTAATATTCCTCCTTTTCCTTTATCTCTCCTCCTTTTACGCGACATTGGTGCCTGCCGCCGGCTGACCGTTCATTACCGTCTATCAAAGGTCCAGTTCAGTGAAATCAACCGCTCACTGCCACTTGCCAGGAGGGCGTGTTTTTCTTCTTCTTTTTTCTAGCCCATCCCCCCGACTCATTTGCATATGCATTCGCATGGTTAATTAGCGTGGGGGCCGGCAGGTGCGTGGTGATAATCATTATTAAAACATGACAGTCACCTGTGACGCGCGCTGGGCCTCCCCCAACCCTCCATATATACCGGTCACACTCAGCACACAAACATAACCCTCCTAATCACTTCTCCTCGCTGAGGCATCACGGTCAACACAGTATATTTATGTCATTTCCTGTTTCTGTTAGAAAAAAAAACAGTGGTCCAGATTGCATTGCATCGCCTTTGATGACATTAGTAGCTCTGTGTGGAGGCGTTTGAAAAATTAGCAGAGAAAGAACTATGCATCGTGTGGGCAGTGTCTTCTGGGAGAAAGGTGTCAGATGGAAACAGGAATTAAATAAAATAAAGTTAGTTCCCCAGCTGAGAGAAAAGAAGGGCGGGTGGAAAGAGTGTGTGTTTGTGTGTGTGTGTGTGTTTGTTGTGTGTGTGTGTGTGTGGTGTGTGTGTGTGTGTGTGTGCTGTGTGTGTGTGTGTGTGTGTGTGTGTTGTGGTGGTGTGTGTGTGTGTTGTGTGTGTGTGTGTGTGTGTGTGTGTGCTGTGGGTGTGTTCTGTGTGGTTTTGGGCCTTTTTGACATCACTGGGTGGCCAAGATTTTTCTGTTTTGCGTGGCTTGCCAGCTGTCAGCATGCCTAGGACTGTTTGCTTGGGGTGCACGGTTTTCATACATCTTGATTTTTTTTTTTGTGGTTGGTGGTGCGAACGTTCTCCAGACTTTACGGGGGCGAGGGGCGGTGGCTGTGTTTTTGTAAGTTCTATCAGAATATATACTTTTGCGATGAATAGGTTACATTTCGCTGGGAAAGTTTGAGGCTGGTGTGAGTAGATGTCTGCACAGATTACAACGCTAGCCTACTTTACAGGCCGCGCACAGCATTTTTCCCACGATCCACAGGCCGGAGACAGACATCCATGGTTGGCGGACTGAATTAAGCGTTAAACAGGTTAGTTTTCCACTTATTTTTTTCGACTGTGGTATTTTTAGATTGGTGCCTCAGCTTACACAATACAAATAATGTTCAATTTCTCGCGCTGTACTATGGGTTACAAATTGTAATTACTAAACCTTTTGGAAAGTGGAAGATTGGCTTTGGATACCCTCCAATGTATTAGATGACATTTAAAACGTGTTTAGAACGAATTGTTGTAATTTGCAACTTTATGAAGCTTTGAACTCGGAACGGCCTACTCAATCTCAGTATTCTTAAATACAAGTTTATATGTTATTTTAGTCAATCAGATTTCATTAGTGTCCGAGTATAGTTGCCTCCGCGCTTCCGCGCTCCACTTACATCACTTATATGAGCCTGCCACCACCATCTTGGCCTGTTGTGGAGTTCGTTCGGAAATGCCGGGAGTACATGCCGTTGCTAAAGCACGATTTTTAAATAATCAAACAGTTTATTTAATACCTATCATCTCACACATCAGACCCAATCGCAATAGTAGGATTTATAGCAATGTTAGATTTGTCTCACATGCCTTTTTTCAGAGTCAATCTTACACACTCCGATATTGTTTCCTCTTAATGACAGACAATCAGTTGCTATGTCATAATAAGGGGAAGAGCAGGACCGCGTACAAGTGCAGAATCACCATAGGAATATTTCATCTTTAATTTCATAACAAGATTCATATAATATCCATTGTCACGGCTGGCAGGTATGTGTGTCCCTATGCCTTGTTTTCCTCGCACTATCTCTTTCCCAGGGTGTGCGCCACCAGGCAAAAGAGACAGTGCCTCAAAAGCTTCCAGTGCAGGCAGGCTCAAAGAGGTTAGAGCGCCTCTGGGTGGGTGGGGGGGGGGCGTGCTTTGTCAAATGTTGGCTCAAACAATCAGCGTCCGTAGGCTGCATTCTCATTCGGTTAAATTAAATCTTGGCGCTCCCTCACTTGCGTCATTTCCTGCGTTTTAGTTCCTCCCACCCAGGGAGCCATGGAGAGACGCAAGGAAACGACGAGCAAGCAGGGGCTGTTTCTCGAGGTGTTTCTCATCAATGCGAGGACGCTTGCTTGGCTAGCCACACTGTCTTCCTGAGGTCACTTCTCAGCAGCGAGCCCGAAGAATCCTTCTTGCCTGTGTGGCGCCTAAACGATGGATTTGTGGAACAGGCCTAACAGGTGCTGCCAGTGTGGTCATATGCTTTGGACGCTTGGCCCGCCTTAAATGGAACACGATTCCGAATAGTTCCAAAAATCAGCCTTAGCGCTAACGTCGTATCCTATCATCTATCCCGTTGCCCTCTGTGGACCTCAGCGGCAATACAAACATGGATGTATAATAAGAATGACGGATTCAAGTCTTAGAGACTCATGCACCGCTGCCTCTGATTGCTGTTGCTTTATGCTTTTATGAACGTTGGACAACAGAGAAACACATTCTCATGGACCAAAGTTGAATTGAAATAAAAAAGGAAAGTGAAAACTGTATGCCTTCGTCTCCCCTCTGCTCGGCCTCCACATTAATACAAATGATCCCCACGATGATACGTTATGATTTGCCTTTAGAAAATATCTTAAAATAATAATACGGTGCCGTATTTATCTACAAACGGTTAGTCCTATAACATCTATCACTGGGTTGCTACATATCATATCATTAAAAAGGAGCTAAAGAGCTAAAACATCAAGCTACTCAACTGGCTTTAGATAGCCAGCCCTTTTTAGTATATAAGCGCTTTGGTTAGCACATTCTTGTTAGTAATTCTATCGCGCGAGAGTGTAGTCGAAAGAGGATGAGTATTCAGTCGGTGTGCCGGAAGCATGTGCAAGCTTTCTGCATGTTTTCCTGCATGTTCCAATGGTGCAGGCTCATTCCCCCCCCCACCAGTTGGCAGCCAGCGATAGCAAACCAACGTGTTTTTGCCTGATGGGCAACTTGGGTCCCACCGCAGTGCTGGCGGGGTACAGCATTACGTTTTAAAAGCCTTAATAAGCCACGTAACTTTCATGATACTAGATTCTCGCTTCATATCGGTTGTTTCCCGTGAGAACGCTGAATGTTGTGTGACGGCAAATGCTGCGGCTGCAAGGCATTGTGGGGCAGCATTTTCTCCTCTCCTTTCGTAAAGGCAGGTCCAGTGGTTCCTAAGCTAAAGGAGGTTATAAAGGAAGTTTGAAACCGCCTTTCCTATCATCTCTAGAGCAGTGGTTCCCAACCTGGGGGGCGCCAAAGGTCGCAGGGGGGTCGCCAGGCCTCAGATAATTTGAGGCCAAATATCATATTTAGCCTTTTTTTTACAAATAATTGTTGCGCAATCCATGATTGTCACTAAAAGCCGTGTCTCTACATTACAATAAAATATAAAAAATAATTGATTAATTAATTTTAATAAAAATTCCAGTTAGTAGCTATTATAGGCATAAAAAGACAGAAATGTATAATTCTTTCTTTAATAAAAATGTTTCTTCGGCCCGACAACCAGGCTTTTCTGGATAAGCGCATTTTTAAAACATAGTCATTGTCCATGCCGGTTTCATTTGGATTATTTATATATCAGATCGATCTCCTCCATTTTGTAGATTATTTACGACTTTTGAATCCATATAAACACATCGGCAAAATCCGGCTTACTTTGAGCATGTGTTTTAAACAGTTTAATCCCTTTGTGAATTGTTTCCACTTCCGCGCCGTCCTTTAATTTGTTCATACAGCGGGAATCCAAATTAATTAATCCTGAGTCCAATAACCATCAGTCACTCCAATAGTTCTCCTTAATTACGCTTTCATCCTCCTTTAACAAAATACTTCACATTCATCCAGTTTGTGACAGTAGTTGTAGCATTTTTTAGACTTTTAAACTTTAATTAACGCTGTTGCGCCCCCCCCCCAACTTCCAACAGCAGTCAGTGGGCTCTTGGGAAAAAAGGTTGGAAACCCATGATCTAGAGAATTCGAACGGCACTTATCATGGCTGCCACTGAGGTACTTCCGGGTCATTTCACTCCGTTAGGAAGGTTCCTAAGCTAAATGGACTATTCGACGACAACCTTGGAAATCGGTCCGTGCGCAAAGCATTATAGGGATTTTAAGAACGCGGAGTCTACACATGTGCAGCCTCGAAATGTCTCGCTACGAAGTACGACGACTTCGGTAGAATTCCCAGTATGCTGGACATTGGAACAGTCCTTCTGCGGCACTCGATGACGTAGTATACTTGAAATAGTGGCTCTGGAGCAGCCTTCCTCGATATTGAGAAACAACCTCAATGTTGAGTATACCTGCTGCAGAGCCACTATTTCAAGTATACTACGTCATCGAGTGGCGCCGAATGCTGGGCATTTAACATGCATTTAAAGAGCAACTTGCAGGTTGGACACACCAGTGAATAAATGTCTAGGAAAATGATGTATACACTAGATTTTCCCAAAAATATACAGAAATATACACTACAGTGACATCTGGTGTCGTTTTTGTAAGACATTTTTACTTCCGCATAAAAAAAGCCTCCCCACGTGACCTCCCGTGACCTTTTCTGTATAGTGGACTACATATGAATTCCAATTCGTATGATTTAGAAAATATTTTTAAATAAAAACAATTTTATGCAAGATGTGCATAACTTGTTAGGCCTACACATCTATCAATGTATATATCACTATTCAATCATGTTTAGAAAACCCGACACAACTTTATTTTATTTAATATAGTGTTGAAGGTTAAAAAAAAAGCATCTTTGCAAGTTGCGGCATAAGTTGTAACATGCTCAATAAGCACCAACTCACATGCTACGCATTAGTTGTAATGTGTGTATGTGTCCTTGTAATAAATCCAATAGTTTTGATTGGTCTAACAGTGTCATCATGTGATTTATTTGGGTCAGTGGTGGAATTTTGTTTGCCCCATAGGGCCGTCTAAAGGAGGGGCTTAACAATCAAAAGTCAAATTCAACATTGTTAGGCTTGCATACAGTGCAGTCAACTGTACTTAGATGAATAATGTATATATAAAGTGAAGCTAGCAGTGCATGGTCTCAGGGTTAAAAAACAGTAAAACCTTTTTGGCAAATCAACTCTGTTGCATCACTCTACTAAAAACAAGATAACACATTTTCTACTTTACTTAAGCAATAAGGTATCACACTGTATCTTCCGGTCCAGAAAGACTTTTTCCCATTGACTAACATGGGTAAAGAAACGTCTGTTAATCAGCGGATAATTTTTTTAAAGGTCCCATGGCCATTTCTACTGATCATAATTCGATTGTTGAGTTTCGCCGCTGAGAGTGTGTGTGTGTGAGGAGCTCCACGGATTGGTCCATTTGGACCAATGGGTCCATTTGGGTATGGTCACGTCACTGTACCCAGCAAGAAAAAAATGGAAAAAGAAAAATCTACAACGAGGCGTTCTGGGGCAGCATAGGCAGGTCTTTTCTGTGTTAGAGTTTTACTATCTACAGGGTGTACTTTGAGGGTTTGCGACTCTGCAGACGGTTTACATGCATAAAAAGGTATAACACACAAGGGGACGGGTAATGACCGGAAAAGCATGACATGGGACCTTTAAACTAAATAAACTACCCAGTATGAACTATTTTATAGCCCTTATTAGAATCATTAGGTCTTTAAAGTTTTAAAATGCACTAAAAGCCGAATCTAGATTTATCTTCTCTCTCCATTCATTCTAGTGAGCCGAATGAGCTCGGGGGGCGGGGCTTAAGGGGCGCATGCTCTGTGAGTGCACATACGGGTTATTCTGCTCTGACAGCCAGGCATGACTGGTAATCTGTGATGTTTCGCTCTCTCAAAAGTTGGGCCATTTTGCCTTCATGCGCCAATGAGCAGCTCTCATAGGAAAGAACGAGACCCCCCCCCGCTGTATCCAGTTCTTATTATACATCCATGGCTAGAATGGGTGATCTTTTTGGTATTTTGAGCAAAACAATTACAGTAATAGAAATGTTTTTATATATTTTAGAAATATCTGAGACCTATGCTATTGCTTAAAAATAGCATGATAGGTGACCTATGTATTTTAGACACCTTATATTTTAAATAATGAAGATACTATACAGTTATACATCACCTTAATAATGAAAATGTGACACAAAAGAATGTTCAAATGCTTTACAATAAGTAATTAACACAATGAATTGAAACCTAAGTGGTAGGAAACTTGTCCACCCTCAATTGCTGGTATACAAAACACCATGTAGTGCAGCTGTTGTTCTGTTTTTCACATATCACTAGTTTCTTGGTCATCCGTTGTCTCCTTTTCAAATGTGGGTTCTCTTGACCTTTGTGCTGACCCCAACCATAGAT
>NW_011369951.1:8511218-8538533 GCF_000735185.1 Notothenia coriiceps
TCATCTCTTGCGTGTCGAGTGTGTCCATCCATCACCCCTTTTTACTTCATCCAAACGAGATTTAGCGCACCACCCTCTACGAACCCCATGAGCTACGTCTTCCGGTTGGGTTGTTGACCTAGGGTCACCCTCGAGTGACCTTAAACTCAAAGTCACACGCCAGGTGTGCCTCGAGACGCGTCGAGGGAGACGAGAGCGAGAAGTACCTCTCGAAGAGACACCTTCCCTAAGGACCACCTTACCCAGAACCTAGGGTCAGTAGCTCAGTCAGGAGCTACAGTCGGTGTGCACCTTTTATGACGAGTTTGAGAGAAAATTCCAGACTTCCACAAGGCGAGTGTGTCGCGGGAGGAATCCGACGGACGCCGGCCGTCGACTACAGTCGCCTCTTGTACAGGTACTCGGGACGAGGTGTTCCGGAGGACGCGTGTGTCCTCTTCAAACGGGGTAATTTTGGTGGGCGGCTTAGAATAGACACCTCTTGCTATTTTACAAAAGGTAAGGGAGGCGACTTCGGAACAGCAAAATTGAGCAAGTCTACGGGTTTATACATACAGACGCTCCATTCGGTCGGACCGCGGGTGGTGGAGAAGTAGGCGGCTCGACACAGAAATACACCCTTTGTCGCAAAAGTGGGACTTTTTGAGGGTTTTCGAACAAGGGCTTCGCGAGTATTCTTCCGCCCTATCCTGAAAGGGGGCACTGTCGTCGGTGCATGAGACACACCGTCCTTAGGTTCCGAAACCACCAGCCGAGGGTAGAGCCGCCCGTGTCGGACCCTCTTTCTCCGGCTTCTCTAAAAGTCCCCGGAACTAAAATACATTAAGTGGGTAGACGTGGGCCGCGG
The DNA here is from genome assembly GCF_000735185.1 of Notothenia coriiceps. Taxonomy (NCBI): domain Eukaryota; kingdom Metazoa; phylum Chordata; class Actinopteri; order Perciformes; family Nototheniidae; genus Notothenia; species Notothenia coriiceps. Next base: position 8,512,066 of record NW_011369951.1, read on the forward strand.
ACTAACGTGGGCAGCTGAGTCGTGGAGTCAGTTGAGGCCCCCGTTAACCAAAACCGTTGGTTTACGGAGAGCCACGTCTTTACGTCACCAAACAGTGGCTATACACCCAAAACACGGGAGTGGAATCGTTACTTAGGAAAGTCGAGAGGGGCAGTACCGAGCGAGCGTGGTAGACACGTTTCTGGCTGGCCGTGTATAAAGGTCCAGTCTGACAAAGAGAGAAATTTATCAGTAATCAGATGGGACCTTTATAAAGGAGAGCGGCACCACACCACGAAAGGTAAAGAAACCGTCTTATTTTTAACAGAGAAACTACCTCAGTCGTAGTTGTATAGACTCGCAAACGTCTTCAACCCGTCGGGGTGACTACAAGGTCATCTAAGTAGATAACCTTCCTCCCCTTTTTAGACGGCGAGCCGAGACGTCCAACGAGACCGGTTTACAGGAGTTGTACGAAGAGCCTGTACAGCAGGGCTAAGAAGAAAACTGCAGCATAATAGTCTGCTTGCGGTGAAAAAGCCTATCGAGTAAACGCCGCCGGGTAGACCTGGGCCAGACGTGGTACTATGCGACGTTCAATAAGCAACGTTCGTCCCTCTACTTTCACAGAGGCGATAACACACTCCGAAGAAGCGCGCACACCGTTAGCTCGGTGCCGATCGTTAGCATGCTGAGCGGGGGAGGTAGACCCCGGGCAATAGGTCCCGTGCGCCCACCTGGTGAAAGTGTCTAGGTTGGTCATTGCAGGAAACCGGGGCGGAGGACGCCAAGGTCTAGGGCCGGGGCCGGCGCCGAGCAAGACTGGATCCGGGGGGGTAGGTTTCAATGGCACCTCGTACCCGCCCGTACAACACCAAACTTGGTCACGAGGGAAGGCGTCGGAACCGAGACCTTGCCGCGTACGCCAATCCGCTTATAATCGAGTTGAGAGAGGGGTTTTTGTTTTTTTTTGCACGTGGTAGGCGTCTTTTCTCTCGATCCGCGCGGACCCTCCGCGAAGTGTTAGGGCGCTGAAGAACAACAGCAGGTCACGGCTGTCTGTTGAACAGGACTTGCGAGTTGCCCTCTCTTCAGTGCCACCGAGGATTAAAAAAATCTGCGCACCCCGACAGGCACATGTATCCCATTAATCTGTAAATAGGCACATTTTAAAATAGCACATGTTCAATGCTGATTGGTGAAATGTTATATTCATAATTTGTAGTTCAGGACCATGTTCCTTGCATTGACAGTTACTCTGTGCTGAGTTTCTGCTGAGTTTCCGTTGCCTCATTTTTTATTTTGTGACCTGTCTGGTTTAAATGAGTGTGTTGCTGCTTTGATGAAGCCTAATTTGCTAAAGTTTAATAAATTATATAATATATATATATATATATATATATATATATATATATATATATATATTTATATTTATAAATTAATTTAAAAAAATTTTCGTTAATAAATATTTCATGAGTAATATAGTTGTCTTTGTCACATTTTATTTGCCATTAGTAAATAAGTATGCACATTTACAGATATTTTACATGATATGAGTGATAACACGTGTTATAAGGGCTATTTTAGGGTAGGTGTGCCTTGAGATTTTTACTTGTCCTTTGGTGTGCCTTGGGCCCAAAAAGTTTGGGAACCACTGCTCTAGGGGGGTCCGGGTGTGCCCCCCCGGGAAGATTGTTTTTAACATTTTCAAGTAAAATGCTTCAATCTGGTGCACTTTGAGCGCCCAATTACTAGAGACTGATCTAGGGGATACAACTCTAAACACCCATATGAAAAAGATCGGTTTGCATTTTAATAATCAAATAAGTATGTGAACATAACCGATAACCTACCATAGCCAATAACAAATAAATGTAGGCTAACTTGTTTTATTTTGTGGTTCATTTATATCTTATCAGTTAACATTTATTTATTTATGCATATTTTTAAATCTCTCCAGTTTTAAACGATATTTTTGGTTTACTGTCCTATAGTATACATTGGAATGATTTCAAACCTGTTTATATTTATCCTAATAATTATAAAGGAGTGCCTTGGAAATATTTGTTTACATAAATTGTGATCAAAACGTTTGAGACCCACTGAGATAACTTAGACTAAAATGAACTAAACACTCAGAGTCCTTTACCTCACTGTGCCTCTCAGTCTGACAGGACAGAACTCTCCCTCCACATTATTGTAGAAAGAGCTTCTTATATCCGTTAGCGCAACAGAAGCTAACAACATTCCCTGCCGGTACAGGTGCACCCCCTCTCTCTATCTATCTCTCTCTCACGCTGGCTGTGAGCTGCGGGCGCCTGATAAGCCAACATCCCCCACTTTCATCACTTAAAGCGCCCATCGTACGGGGAAAATGGAAAATGTAACCGGGGTGAAAAGGGTGTTATCTTTACTTGATTATGAATGTTGTTACGTCAAGGCTGAAAATTCATTTTTTTTTAAATTATATTTGTATTTTAATCTTGTGGAAGTGCAGATCCCCTGTCCTCCACCAGGGGGTGCTGCAGCACCCTCAGCACCCCTACTTCCCACGGCCCTGACCACATTGCTCTCCATAAAACCCCAATATATTGTTTTCGTAATTAAATTTTTCTACAGGTAAAATAAAGCAAGATAAAACATTTGGAATTGTTAGTTATAAAGATAACCTTGGATAGCGCCATGCTAGCATTTTTCTTTTGGCTTCCAGTCTTTGTGCTAAGCTAAGCTAACTGGCTAACAGTAAAGCTTCCTATTTATTACATTACATTACATGTCACTTGTTAGACGCTTTTATCCAAAGCAACTTACATACTCAATACTGTGGGAAATCCCCATAGGAGCAATTTGGGGTGATCCGAACACCAACGCTCAAACCACTGCACCACACGCCTATTTATCGTCTTATCATCTCCCAGCAACATATTTAACAAATGTTGAACTATTACTCTATTGACGACTGAAAAAGCAGTGACCCAACCTCACTGTAAATTGATGTGCGACCACTAATCAAAAGAGGTAAGTTGTAATATGTGCCTTCTGAGGGCTTCTTGAACTTAATTTTGCATTATTTTAAGCAAAGAGGGCCTTCAGAAATGACTGTCCATTATTATGAATAGTACCCTTAACAATTCAGCGAGATTACCTGTCTGAGCCTATTCCAGGTTCTCCTGGCGCTGAGGTCCAGTGTTCAGGAGATGCTGCTGTGAGGCAGGCCCTCCCTAATGTCTCCATTGCCTGCACCTGACCCCGGTAGCCAGCAGTGGCCAAATTTAGTTTGGAAACGTGCCACCATGGGAGAGCCGACAGGTCCATTAATCAGCAGGAGTCTCCCCCCTACTCATCCTACAGGTCAGATGGGGAGCAGAACACACACAAGTACATACACACACATGCAAAGAGAACTACCTTCAAGTAAAAAAAACACAATAGAGCACAAACAAAAAGTTTAAAAGAACTCTGACAGCAATCGCTCTCCTTCTACTTTTAACGTTCTATTCTAAATCCTCCATCACCTCCTTTACACACACAAACACACACACTTACACACCTGGTCGAAACCCTTCATCACTCCCAGTCTGATCCAACCTCATATCCCGGCTCTCTTCTCTCGGTCTGAGCCAGGTTTTCTGTCAGCCTGAAGGCCCCGGTCTTAGGGGTTATCCACACACCGCTACCCCTGGCTCTCATTCCATGCAGGGGACTAGGGGAACACACACAAACATCAGCACAAACACTCAATGTGACCCTTAGGAACACAAACATTCAGAAACAGAGACCATGTGCAAAATATGACAGATTGATGTGATGGATCTGAGCCTGGAGAATCCATCGTTTTTGGAGACCTGAGGTGGAAAAAAGAGACTTTGAATATATGTGATGTTTGTTATCATGTCTGATTTGAACTCAAAGTGCTCTCCCCTTAGGGAACACGCAGAGAAATCAGTAGAGATGTCAAACTTTTTTCTCAACAGTTCCTTACATCACCTGTTTTTGGAAAGTAAGGCAGCGACAGTTTGTTTGAAGCAGCCTCTAATTGACTTGTAATCAGTGTTTACTATCTTGCAATTAAAACTAAGAGACAATGAGATTGGAGAATGTGGCTCCAGCAGAAGGCATTTATTGGGCAATATCCCTGAGGTGAGGGACGATGCCAGGAAGAAACTGGAGAGAATGTGTCTGATAACTGCTCCGCATTTATATGCAGTGTCACTGGTGCACTTATCCTTTCTAATGTGAAACTCTGCAGGGAGATGAATGGTGGGATTGGGTTAGATTAATGAAGGTTACCAACGTCCCCAGATGTTTCTGTGGTAATTAGAGGCCTTTGTTTATCAGGAAAACAAGTCACATCAAGAGCAAAGCATTCATTATAATTTTTCATAATCTTAATAATTCAAGTGTAGCTGCTTCATTTTGTTCCCAATTTATCATGCTAATGTTATGAATAAATCTACATAATTTCAGCACCGCCTGTTGGTTCTGCGAACAACAGACTTAGATAGAGCAAAATATTGAATTTGTACTTTTATGCAGAATAGTGTAAAACAAATCAATAGGTCAAATTTACTGAGTGATAACGTAATGTAGCCATTGAAAAAATCAATGTTTTATAGCTTTGCCAGGATCATAATAAGTACAATTTCTTCATTTGTGAGAAGTCGGCTATTTTAGGATCTTTACTTCCTAGTGATTAATATGCAGGTATAGCAGGCAGGATGCTCAAATAATATTTAAAAATCCACTTTACGGATATTACCACATTATTAAATAGCTTGCACCAAATAGCTTCATCCTCACGAAACACCTGAAACCATAGAGCGCTCAGAAGCAGCTGTTTAATTTAGCCAAATTGATCCGCAGTTAAAGGTGGATGGCTCTGGTTTACACAAGGTCACTTCGGTACAGTGCGGAGGTTTCGCTGGACAGTGCTGCATTTTTCTCTCGCCCCAATTGTCTTGTCAGAAATCAATCGGAGATCACACCGTGGTTTTGCAGCAGGAGGTCAGTCCTTGCTACAGCGTAAATATTTCATCCCGGACTTACGTCAAGGGGCTTTTAAAGATGTGTGCTGGACCATGCTCCCCTCTTGCTGCCCTCTGAAAGTGACAGGGCTTGCGTTTTAGCCCACTTCACGACCAGGTTAAATCAATTAAAATCTATTATTCATATGACAGTGCAGTGACCTCACTGAAAGCCCCTGTAATTTCAGAATAGAAAGGAGGAAATCCTCTCAACTCTCTTCTTCTCTTTGTAAGGAAAATCTCCATCGGCATAGCCACCATTGATGGCGGCAGGCTGTTCTGTCGGATAATAAGCAGAGTAGTCAGGAGGAGAGAAGTCTTTAAGACCTGCTCACCTAAAGTCATCCATCGCAATCTCTATTTTGTTTATTCTTTTCACCATCTCTCTCTTTTGCGCGCTTTCTCGATCTCAGATGAAAGGGCCTTCTCACACTGCATGGCGAATGAAAATGATGGAGGCTGATAACAAAGATGAAAAGTGGTTTTGAAGTGGTTTGTCATATTAGTTGGCTTCCCCCTACCAACCTTTCAATTTAAGCAAACAATACGTTGACTGGTAGACGTGCCAAGCTTGAGTAAAGTGCAGCTCAGAAAATAGGTTACATTTAGATGGTTGGACAGAGGGAGGTATACATGGATAGATACAGTTGATTGGGAAGGTAGCACTCCCTCATCAAAGTACATTGTTTTTGTAATTGTGGGGAACCTGGTCGTCTCATATTCCACTACACATCATGATTTGATTTAGAAAAATATGTATGTCATTTTGTGCATGTTTGGCTTAAGAGAGAAGCAAACCAGCATTTGTTTGATAGACTAAGGGTCAAATTTACAAGTGATTGTGCTGCTTTTTCGTCCCAAACAAGATACAAATAACCAGTTTTATTCTCAAAAAATGCCTATCTGCGCTGCCAAGATAATAGTGCCCAGATGATATGGGTTCTCTCTGTCAGGTTCTAATTCCTTGACTGTTTTGTGAATGGAGAGACATGGCAGATAATGTTTGCAAGTGAGGTTTTTTTTGAATTAGCACATTCATTTTCAGCCATGCTTACGGATGTGAGGCTGCACTTAAACACAGCAGTGCTTGAGTGCAGCCTTAAGTGAGCTAAATGCTAACGTCAACATTCCCACAATGACAATGCTGTTGTTTAACAGTTGGATTATTTACCATGTTTACCATGTTCACTGCGTGAGTTTAGTATGCTAAAGTGTTGAGCTAGGGGCAACTTTTTACAGTTGATGCTATGTCGTTGATGTCCATCTAATAGTTACTTGAACATTCACTGGAAACTCCAACAATGAATCCCTCACCAACCTCCTTCACCGCGACACTACCTCCTGTCAGCACCCTCCAGGACCACAGCACCAATTACTGAAAACTCACCTTATAAGAACTGTTTCTGACTTAATGTCCTTTGCTGCTTTGTGTTAAGTACAATGTTTCTTTCAATGCGTCTCGCAAAGTGTCTTAAAAATAGCTCCATAAATAAAATCTAAAATAGAAAGGCGAGCGTAAACATCTGCCAAGGCCAAATGCCTTGTCTTAATGAAAGAAAATATTAATCAGGCGTTATGGCTCACCTCCAAAATCCTTGATGGATGTACCATTGTCAGTGTGCATGCATGTACTGCATCTTTAAATACATGCCTTGTTTACATGCAGGTGTCTGTGTGCCTTGTACCCTCCGGGGCAGCATCAGTAGGCGATTGCTGTAAATGGACTCTCACTATCGTTTAAGATGGCGTAACGCATCAACCAATCACATGATCCTCTTCCCCCTCACACCCTCTGGCCTCGGCTGGTACCATGGCATTATCAAAGCAGCCATTTATACAAATATACACACATACTATACATACACACACATGCACCACCTCCCTCTTATGGCTTCAGGGCCATTCCAGGAATGTCAGAGATGGTTTCACCCTTTGTATCTCTCCTCTTTTCTCCAATGCTGAATGATGGTAGCCTGCATGATTTGAGATTGTCATGGCCCAGAAACCCATTCTGTGACTGAAATGTAATAAGGCCAACTAGCTAGCCTCTGGTAGAAGAATATAAAACCAGCATAAATTGAGGTAAAATCCTGTGTTGATGGTTGACACTAACAGAGTGTGAATTTCCAGTTGCTACAAACAAGCTGAACAAATATGTTGTAAGAATTTAAAACACGGGAGATGTGGGCGTTGAATGATGGATGGAAGAGTCAGATTCACAGCCTCAGATTCATTTCAGTATTGCTTGGCTTGCTCTACTTAAAAGGTACTATCCACTTACTCCAGAAGAGTAAGCATATTGTTTCTATCTAATTGACACTAAGCTCATGGCTTTTACCATGTCAACACTGGATTACTGCTGCCTTTGAGCCTGTGGAGTGGTTGACTTGGCCCACATTCAGGCCTTGTTTTCCTTTCCACTCTGTCGTCTGCTGCTCACACACATACTGTATAGTGCTGCATGCTCATAGTGCCACATGTGCAGGGCCGGCCCTGACCAATTTGCTGCCCTAGGCAGGATTTTAGCTGATTTGTGTTGTCATGAAATAAAAAAAATCTTTATTTTTTCTCCCCAATTTCAGGCGCCCCCGATGGGTTGATGCGTCCTTAGCATTCGCCTATACTGCCTATGCCAAGGGCCGGCCCTGCACATGTGCACACACACTGAAGCGCTCACTCCATCTCTCTCTCGCACACACACACTCATCAAGCTTTTCCTCGACTCTCCTTTTTCTCTTACTCTCATCATGTTCCAGCATGAGACAAGTATTCCAAGGCCAATTTCACCACCGCTGAAAGTCCCTCTATCCCAGAAGCCCTTTTGGTTCAGAGGCTAGACCAGCAAGCGATTGGCCGGTCAGAGGCTAGTGTACTTGGTGATTGGCCAACGAAGGCCCCTGGTGCACTGTGACAGTAATTAGCACACGCCAACCATTAACAAACACAGATTAGGCATGAACCCGTGTGGCATGCTGCCATCCCCGTGCTGTGAGGATGTGTGTGCGTGAAGAGTGGTATTCCCCTCTGAGGGTCTCATTTTTGCAGTTTGTGTTTGGCTCCTTTCAAGACTTGGCATGTGTGTTTGTTGCCTGCATATGCCGTCTTTTTCTGCCTGTGCATTTATCCAACATGCCTGTATTCACAAGTATATGTGATTGTGTGTGTGTGTGTGTGTGTGTGTGTGTGTGTGTGTGTGTGTGTGTGTGTGTGTGTGTGTGTGTGTGTGTGTGTGTGTGTGTGTGTGTGTGTGTATATTTGTGTTCAGCCTCATTTCCTCTGTGCCTGCTGGTCAATTTTGGCATTTAGAGAGAAAGATGCTGTGCATTCCCTACGGCTCTTTCGCTTCTAGCACTGAATTAGAGATGGGGCTATGATATGTGGAAATTATGTTTTAAACGGCACCAATCTCTGTTTCCCTCCCTCTCTTCCTTTCTCTCTCTTTCTTAGTCCAAACCCCCCCTCCTGGGCTGCTGAATCCGCCCTGCTGTGTGCGCATAATGAAAGATAAGAAGAGTCCTCCACCACTGACACTGAGCCACGGACCCTCAGAGGACTGTGCTAATCTGCTTGGCCCCTAATGGGGGCCACTTTGTGTCTGCTGAGGATCATTTCATATCAAACAAATTGTGTCCTGTGAAACCCATTACATTTCAGGCCCTTTGGAGATGCTTCGCCCTTAGCTGACACATAGAGGACATCTTCGGCCCGACTTTTGATGCTGTAAATATTCCTTAAGATGGTCTTACATAGACCATCTCTCTTCTTTTCTTTTCACAGACGGGCTTTGTGCATCTCTAAAACCTGTCCGCTCTTTCATTAAACAGAGATTGGTAGTGTGGGGGTTAGCGAGAAGGAAAATAGAGGGATAAGAATGTGGGAGATGGAGGATGGAGAAAGATGAAGAGTTAATGAACTCGGACTCTCATCTTACATGTATTCATTTTCATAATTGTCTCTCTGCATGTGGTCTGGCAGCATACGCCTTCAGGAAATTCAAATAATGTCTCACACGTGTTTAAATATATCGCTATTTACATGCGATGATGGCCTTGTGATTGTGTTATGAAAAGGTGCTGATGACGCAGAGTTCAGAAATCTCCTGCAACAACACTGGATCCAAGTTATTTATTCAAGGCAGAAAATATGGTTAAAGGTGGTATTAAATAGCTGACACAAGGAGGTGTGAAAACACCATCACAGACAACATGTTTCTAATACATCTCCCCTCACCCTGCAAGGCGTGACTGCCACGGTAAGCAGCAGCAGCTGCAACACATGTATAGTACATTTCTATTTGCATTGACAATAGTGTAATCTGCTGGGAGACTGTCACCCCTTGTGCAGGTCATCACTCTTAATGTGTACGTTATGTGTCTGTCCGTATACGCATGCTTGTTTGTGTTTCTGCGCACATTGTCCAGTGTGTGTTTTTATCTGTATGTGTATGCCATCAGTTCTGCCAGGGAGAAAACAGGGAGGGGGGGGCGAGAAAATGATCCGCGGCCGATATATATGAAACAGGAGGGCTCATACATAAACATAGCTCCAAGGCCCCGGGGCCAGGCAATCTACGAGGCAAATTGCTCACCAGTCAGCCATGGAGGCCGCACTGTTTACTATGCATGAGGTCTTGTGACATGCTTTAAAGCCGCCCCTAAAACAGGATGACTGGGCCGGTGGTGGCGAGGAGTTGCCTCTTTCTATTGCTGTGGTATTCTTTCCTGTGAAAAATATCTACTGGGTGGAGAACGGATCATCGTTTTACTCTGCGGACAGTAGATACTGCATGAAAGGAAAAATATGAGTGTTAGAGCCGCCTGTCTGAGTGAGACAGTGTGTTTACTTTTTTCTATGAACACACAGTGTTCGTGACGCAGCGATGGGGGGATTTCAATGCTGCTTTTCAGGTTATTTTCGGTGTGCTTGCTCTTTAATGATAGTGGATTGTAATGACAATTACAATTGTCATTACAATCCACTATTGTAATCTCTCTCCACATGTGTCCTACATGTGGAGAGAGAAGATGTTGCGATTGCCTTGATACACATTGTATTTTATAGATAATCTCCACATAGTAACACCACTTTGTGATTTCTGAAGCCTAAATACAATTGCCAGAAGCGAAGAGCTAACGCTATCCTATTAACGAACTACATCACATAAAGGCAGACTTATGTCGGCGTCATGACGATTTGTATTCTCTTTTAGTTTTTTAGACGCTTTGGACATTCACTGCTGACATATTTTATGTCGAAACACAATATAAACATCACTTTAGATCGTGTAAATCACAGACCTTGTTTTCGATGTCAAACCACAAACAAGTTAAAATAAGCGTTCACTTCAACACAAGGGAACCGGATGGGGGTAAAATGCTAAGTTATTTCTGGGTTTTAGGACTTGTTTCTGCACCACTCTATGCGGCAGTGCCTTTAACCTGCATTATTTATAATGGCAAGCGAGGGCGACTCCACTAGATGCATTTCAAGTCAGATTGTATAGAAGGCTATGAGAAAGTGAACCTACTTCAATATAACTTGAGTTTATGGTCTCAAGTAAATGGGAAGCAATTTAAAACAGGAAGCAATTATTGCATTTATGTTGCGTGTTCATTCAAGAAACCTCACAGCGCCCCAAACGCTCAACACAATCCTCAACACGTTTTTTTTGTGTCTCTTCATTGGAAGCCGGAGTTCCATGATTTATTTGCTGAGTTTGTTTTTAATTGCCCAGTTTGTTTTCATCAGTACATTACACCAACTTCCATCCCAGCAAAGCCAGCAATCGTATTTGCTGACTCAATAATAAACAACAGGATAGGAATGCACTCACAAACTCTCTCACAGGTTTTTCATGAACTAAAAGAGATGTGAAAAAATAAATGTTTCTCAAGAACCATTGTTCTATTTTTGGGAAAAAACAATTAAACCAAGAACAACCAAAACAACAAGCTTCAGTTTTCCAAAATCACACAGAAATGTAGTTTTACTCAATGTTTCTCACATGTAAACAAGTTAACACCAAACCATAGCATTCTTTAGTTGCATGCAAGTAAAGATTGTGTATGAATGATAGATGTTTTGGGAAAAAATCTTTGAGGTCGAACTTCAAATACCCCATCATTACATGGGAACACCAATGAATACAACAGAACAACATAACAAAAAGGGAAGAGATGTTAACATGTAAACAAGCCGCTCGCCAGGACCACAGCTGCTCCAGCCTGCATTTACCAGGCCAGTATTCCAGGGGGAGCCCTCCTCAATTCAATTTCAATCTGCTCGACCCCAGGGTCCAAGTTCAAGTTCAAAGTCATGCAACGGTGGTACAAACAGGAGAACTGCCCACCCACGAGCCCCAGTGCTGAGTGAACCATTCCAACTGAGATCGGGACAAATCCAATACTAGATCTATTCAAATGTCCTTTATAAGAATGTCTTTCCGCGGTGTGTCTGTGTGTGGAGGGGTAGGGGGGGGACTACTGTCACATTACAAACACCTTTACTGCCTCTCTCTCTCTATTTTGCTGTCGATCTGTCTTTCTCTCTCTCTCAGGCTATAATTATGCTAATAGTATGTATATAGCTGTGGCCCGGGAGGCTTGGGGCGTATTGAAGGCTCCCAGGTCTTTCTCTCCTGTAACAGTATTAGGGTACTATTGAAAAGCGGACGAAGGGTGAGGAGGGGGGGCAGGATAGAGAGATAGCGCGGGGTGGCAAATGGGACATGACCACCGTGCTCTCTGTCACGACGCCGCCCATTGTCTGGCCAAAGAAAAGGGCCTCCGCCGCCAGTGGGACAATAATAAAGGAGCAAGAATGGGCTGTGCATATTAAACAACACAACGGACTGTGCGGACCGACCTGCATGGGTACCATGAAGGGGGAAGAGGAGGAAAACACTAAGAGAGAGACAGAGACGGCTGTGAAATAAGTGGGAGGGACTGGTTGAGAGAAAAGGGTGGATGATGTGAAAAAGGCACAAAAAGAGGCAGAGGCACACAGTAAAAAACAAAATGTGGTTTTGTTTCATTAAAGAGAGGACACCTGCTAAGGTCTTCTCCGACGTACAATAGAGTCCTGACGCCACTCCCATAAGCAGTGCAATCTGTGATGGAGTTTCCTTTATCAAAAAACTGTAAACCTTTTTATCAGCTCGAAATACAGACACATATTTTAACTATTTGATGCATCCTTTGCTATTTTTATAAAGAATCCTTAATCATGGTTTTGAACTGGTGACATTAGAAGTCTCCTACGGATATGTAAGGGATAATGTGCAGCGGGGCGGTCATTAATTTAAAAAAGAAAACCCAACAGGGGGATTATGGAGCCCAATGCGAATGGGATCATTAATGACCTCCTCGCTGCACATCATCCAGTTTATTACCCCGCCAAATACTAAATAAACTGACGACTTGACTCACAATATTAATTCAAAATAATTGTATAACTTAAAGATTATCGTATTACTTCTGCTAAGAAAAATATACTCTGTTCCACTGTGTACCAACAGCTGGAACTTGGCTACAGCATGGTACATTAAAATGAACTGCAGCACTGATCTAGCTTTACTGAAATTGTCCAAGTCTGTTCACAGTTTATTTTCCACTAACAAGTGCTTGAACAATGCCAGTGTTCCCGTAAGTGTTTACTTCTTGTCTGTCTTCTTCTGTTGATTTATCTGACGTCCAACGCTCTGTCTTTTAACCTCTTTCCTTCTCTCCCTGGATCCTCCTCGGCAATAGTCATTATTTTGCTTAGCAGTGGTGTGCTATCGAGTATTAACAACCTCTGAAATGTCCAAATTGACTAATCAGAATTGAGTATTCAAACCAGCCGTCTAATAAATATAAAAAATGCTTTATCCCTTGTAAAATGTGAATAAATGCAATGAAGTTTGTATACTGTGACTGATGCACAGCCTGCATACTGTTTGGTCTCCTATTTTTCGTTCATTATTTTTGGCAATTTTTTCATGTGGTTTCGTGTGTTTCATACCACACAATATTTTTCTCTCTAACAATGGATGCGATGCCAGATTAGGACAACTATAGAGTCATTTATTGTCACTCGGCCAAATAACAAGCTGGTTCACGACCAGTCAAAGCTTTCTTTCACAACAAGCATGAAGTCATAAGAGAGAAGTTGCTAAGGACTGCATTCAGGAATAAGAATGTAAACACACAACCATGATATGTATAATGCTGACTGAAAACAAGTATTTTTTTCTCTCTTTCAAAGTGGCACCATGCCACCATAATAGCCTTAACCCTAACCCTAATAATCTCATCCAACTCTAGCTGTTTGAGAGTGGCCACTAGACTGTTACCAACATTTATAGTTTTTGACGTTGGTGAAGGTTTTGTTAACTGGTGCTCAAACATAAATATGAAATGAACAACTTTACTTCTGGAACAACACTCAGAGGTTCTAGCCTCACAACCGCAATGCCACACATCGAACGGTCCAACACATCCAGTACCAGTGTAAGACCCAGCGTCCTGGCTGCACCCCCACTCCTTCCCTGGCCAGAGTATGTTGAGAGGTGTCAACAGTAGAGTGGTGGGTGCGGGAGGCTCTACATGGTTCTCGGCAATCACATGTGCCTCGGCGGCTATGCAGCGTGGCTACCATCTGTCCGCATGTCACACAGTGCGCTGCTCTCTCACTTCCTCCCTGTCTCTTTCTGCACATCCTCGCTCATTCTGCCATCTCTTAATCTTTTATCTAGCTTCCTGTCTTCTTTTTACTCCCTCTAATCTTCCGCTGAATGTTCACCGCTGCAGCATGAGGTTATCGGTTCATTAAAGGGAGACCAAGAGGAGACAGGGAGAGTAAGACGTGGAACACACAAAGTCTGCTCACGGCAAGAGTTTTTTTCTTCCAATAACTTGTGATTAATGGAGAGTCTCTTGTTTTTTAATTCATCGATATGCATTGAAAGAACATTAAATAGGATATGAGAAAGGTATTTGAGAAATGAAGGAGACACAGCAGCACCTCTTACAGACCAGTGAGTGGCAGTGTGCTACAGTTAGAGTAGACCCTCCTCAAGTGTTGTGTGGTACATGTATCTATAAGGGAAGTGAAGTAGTTAGTGTATCTGTGTTTTTTATAAAAGGTTGTTGGCGTGTATGTGAATATATTGAATGCATAAACGGGTCTCTGATATGTGTGTGAATGCTCCATGTGTGTGTACCTGTGTGTTCTCAGACAGACAGGCAGACAGAGTGAAAGCAGTAGCCAACGAACCATAATATTGTCATTAAGGAATTCAGCAGATTAATAGCCTTAAATACCTGGAAATGTCCTAACATCTAGTGTCTTTAGCTCGTAATTTCCTCTCCTGCTCCTAAGCACTAAACCCGCTGTGTTGTTTTTGGCAACCCTCAGCCGGACCAAAGAACATCGTGCGGACACTGATACCTTCCTCTGGGATACATTCTCCCCTCCATTTGATGGAAACCAAAAAAAGGGCCAGGCAGGTCCCATTATGTCTCAATGACAGAGCCGGGGGGTGAAAAACGCTCTGTTCTTTCCCCAGCGCACCTTTGGGTCTCAACAAGAAACGACATATGCCCTGATCAACGGAGAAGGGGGCGATTTGCCTGCCAAACTCAGCTCAAGTTGTTCGTTGCTGAAGTATTTGAATGATCGGAGCCGCTTTCTTGCTTCCATCGCCCACCACCTTCGTTGGATAGAGTAGGCATCAAATCCTCCCCTTATGTAACTTATTTTTTAGCAGTGTTTAGCAAACATCACAATAGCCGTAGGCACTAATGATCACAGAGTCCAGAGCACTCTTGGCTCCCTGTCACATTCCCACCTCATGACCTCATGACTGGATGTATGCATTAAACAGATGTGGCTGGCTATGAGGGGCCTGAAACAGGATAGGACAGCCTATAGCCTCTAGGCTGGTCTTCTCTGGCCTTGAAGCCAGGGGCCTCCGGGTCCAGAGGACAGGATAAACAGGATAGATGTGTGTGCATATGTGTGTATGTGTGTGAAAGAGAGACAGAGAAACCCCTTTCCCACATGCAACCCATAAACGTTTGGGCAGTTTTCCATGGCAGCGTCATGTGAGAACAGTGAGTTGATTTTCAGTGCTGGAGATGCTCGGACAATTTGCTTGCTCAGGGAAAAAAAAGCCCAATGTTACAATTTTGTTATTTGAAACAGTTATATGCTGCATAAGAAAGTGACAGGAAAAGTGCAGCTCTTTTATTTAAAGTATGTATACTTCATATGAATCAAACAGGGAACATTTTAGAATGGCATCAAAGAGGGTCATTCTTTCAGAGGGACAGTGCAGCTGATAAGATAGAAAAATGCTGAGGAGTGCATACAATAAATATCAGTCAATTTCCTCTTTAGAAGAGTCCTAGTATACTTTTTGGGGCTTTCCCTTTCCTGTAGTGTGTTGTATAGGTTTCTGTGAATAAAAAAGGGTCTGCAAAGCCTCAAATCCCAAAGTTCCCTCCAGAGGGAGTTTATCATCCACAACCCCCCTAACTGAAATGCCTCTATTGTAGTCCTTTGTTTACTTTCCAGACACAGTGACATTACTATGTAACACTTGTGCTACCACCCCAACACATTGTACGTGATAGGCAAAGGGGCGGGACATCTCTAAGAGGTTGACCAATCCTCAAAGGGCCGGCCTAAACCAATCAGAGCAGACGGGGCTCTGGTTTCAGACAGAAGGTGAAAATAGGTGCTGCAGCACAGGCAGTATGAGAAAAAATAAAGACCTATTTGAACATTAAAGCATGGAGACATTTCACAGTAGATGCACAACATATCAATATGGAACCTGTAAATGAGCATAATAGGGCCCCTTTAACCTGTTAATCCCTGAGCTTGTTTTTCAGGACTCAGGCTCGAAAATGACATTCCCGGAACAAATGACTATAACTTCACTTCTAAAAAGGGGTAAATTGATCATCTCTTTTCTCAAAGCAATGATAAACCTGTGAGTTGGATGTAGAAAAGTCAGAATCAATATAGATGTTTTTATTTTAAAGTAAATTCAGATTGAACATAGTAAAAAAATGTAAATGATAGTGTCCATCCAAAAAAACAACATTACTTATAATGAAAACCACCCTTGAATGATGGGATAGTAGACTAAAAGCTTTAGGAATCCAAACTATAACATATAATAAGTACCATGTATCAAGATGAATACAAAACAAGTGACATTTGACCTTTTTAGAGAGGTTTAGCAACACAAAAAAACACTTCTGGGGTCATTTGAGTGCATTTTCAATATCTATGGCCCCCCTCGGTCGATTTTGATGATTAACACCTCTTTTTATCTGTTCGAGCAAATGGAATTGAGGGAACGTTCCTAAAATCCATCTAAACCAGTGCTTCTTTCAGTTTTTCGCACTCTCGCGGGAATATCTCCGCAATGGAGCGAGGTTAAGTTTCACTTTCGATTGCATGATATAGCCCAGCGCACCACCTTCATCACACATGTTGCCATCTGTTTGTACCATGTTCAGGAGATTTGTAATCTGTTCTAGAAAAACGATGTATTTTTTGATATTTGTAGAGTTAGGTGGTCCGCAAATGTTTTTTTATTGGTTAAGTGGTCCTTGGACCTTGGTATGAAAAAGTTTGAGAAACACTGATCTAAACATTACCCATTGCGTAGCCAGAATGCCCCAGAACCGGAAGCTGTCATGCACACTGGTAGCCAGTGGTGTAGTGGTCGTTGTACGCAGGGGATCGGCGTCCCCCCAATTATTTGGAGCCCCCACTTTTTTTTTTAATAGTCTAATAAGTATAAAATCATTGCCAGTGTTATCAAGTGTGTATTTGTTGTAATAATGACGAAAACAAAATACATTTCACAGTAATTATAATAAAAACGTAGCTCAAGTATTTATGCAACTTGATTTGAAGAGTGTGTGAGGGGGCAGCACCGTGTGTGTGTGTGTAGAGTGACCAGGTGTCCCGCTTTGTGTGGGACTGCACACACAGCATTTTTATAATTTGTCCCGCGTCCCACAAAATTGAGACTATGTCCCGCATTTGAGTGACAGTTTCGCAGAAAGGCCGGCTCGGTTCACTGACGGCCGGCACCGAACCGGTGTACCCCCCCCCCTTTGACAGTTCACGAGCGCGTCCATAGTGTCTCTCCCCCGTCCCGTCCACCCAGTAAAAAAATCCCCACTACACCACTGCTGGTAGCTCTCATAGCAACTATATATGAAAACTCCGTTATTGACATAAATATGAATATGGATTATCTGTAATAATTTCAGATACATTGGATTAACCTTCAGCAGCGTTGTTATTGTTTTTAATGCCATTGAACACCAATTTTGATCAGA
Organism: Notothenia coriiceps; assembly: GCF_000735185.1. Lineage (NCBI taxonomy): Eukaryota > Metazoa > Chordata > Actinopteri > Perciformes > Nototheniidae > Notothenia > Notothenia coriiceps. The sequence continues at coordinate 8,529,416 of NW_011369951.1, forward strand.
ACAACAGCATGACAATGTCCCGTTTTTGCTCCGTAAAGCTCTGTGTTGTGATGTCTGTTTTTGCTTCCCCTGTCGCGAGTTCTGATCGCTCGGTGATGATACTAATACCTGTAGTATCTGTGGAATCTCAGCTTGCTAATCGATATAGTCTTTGTGCAGATCCGATATATAATAAGGCTATTTATACTTAGAGTTCTGTGCTAAGTGTGTTACAATGTTTTCGCTCAGGGTTCATTTAGATGCTTCTTGTGAGACTTGTGTTTTGTTTCGGTAAAATGTGTTCGTATCGTAAGTTAGCTGAGTTTCTTCCCGTTAAGTTGGTATGACACATTAATAGGTTTTTAAATGTTAAGAAGCCCTGAGACACAGTTTCGTGAAACAAAAACCCATGGGCGGGGGCCTCCGGGTTGAACAGGTTAAGGAGCTTTCATCTTTATGAACAAGGCAAACGTTGATGTGATCTTTTAGGATGTACGTAAATACAATTTCAATGCTGGTTCATTTTCAAGACTTGTGTAAACGATGAAAACCTTTAACATAGCAAGGCATCCTTAAAAGGGTCGGCATGATGGACTGGAAAGCAAGTGTAATAAACAGTGAAAAAAAGAGAATTAATATAAAATGTAGATCTCTGGAAAACATGTAATATGCTGATGACAACAGATTCTTCCTAAAAGACCAACAACAGCGTCGATGGCTCAGTGATGGATTCTGTTTGCGGTAGCTGCTCCCCTGGAGAGAGGGCCGATGTGGCGCATTACTCTTGCATCCTCCGAGGAATTTACACACTTGCACTCATTGTCCTCTGTGCCTCCTTTAATAGACACATTGTTCTACCAAGTCAAATAAAAGCAGTAAACATAATCAGCATCCGGAAGATGGATAATGCGGCGCAATGATGGTGTATGTGCCCCGCTGAAGTAAGTTGTGTTGCTGTGCTAGCGAAGAGAGCCGCCATTAGTGAGACTGTCACTGGCCAAGGCGGTGCACTCTAACGAGACCCATCTATTCTCAATATGCCACATTTTTATTCATTTTTCCCCCAAAACCTGACACGCAATCTGATGATGAACCAGCCCCATTATTTTTTGTACGCCAGCCGGAAGAGATAGATCCCCCAAACGTGGTGCCTTCACAGAACCAACATTATCCCTCTATGTCAGAGGTGGGTAATATCCTGGCGGTGTGGGAGTCCAGAGGCGCATACAGAATGATGTCATTAATCCTCCAGGGCAATCTCCCTCTCTCTCTCCCTCTACAACTGGCAATGCCGAAAACAGAGCCCTATTTGCATGCTGCATACGTTGCCAGGTGGCTCTGTGGGCCGCGGGTACAAATTAGATTTCCTGACAACAAGGTGTAAGAGAGGGAAGAATAGTGGGAGCAAGCAGCTTTCTTTCTTTTTCTCTTTCTTTCTTTTGTTATGCTTGTCGGTCGTTCTTGTGCAACATAATAATAAATTATGCTGTGTCCCGTACAGAAATAAAACAACACAGGTCATTTGTTAAAATTAGGGATGCGCATTTTCAGTAATTTAGTGCAGGAAGTAAAGTTAAATCCAACATAAGAATATGATCCGAAATTTGTATTTGGTTAAACTGTTTAACCCGGAGGCCCCCGCCCCCTGAGACACAGTTTTGTCACAAAACTGTGTCTCAGGGCTTCTTAACATTTAAAAACTTATTATTGTGTCATACCCACTACTTAACGGGAAGAAACTCAGCTAACTGACGATACGAAACATTTTTACCAAAACAAAACACAAGTCTCACAAGAAGCGTCTAAATGAACCCTGAGCGAAAAAATGCTAACACACTTAGCACAGAACTCTAGGTATAAATACCCTTATTACATATCGGATCTGCACAACCAATATATCGATTAGCAAGCTGAGATTCCAGGGGTATAAGTATATCACTGAGCGATCAAAACTTGCGACAGGGGAAGCAAAAACAGATATCACAACCCCGAGCTTTATGGAGCAAAAACGGGACATTGTCTTACCTATACTGTTGTTCTGATCAAAAGTTGTGTTCAATGGCATTAAAACGATAACAACACTGCTGAAGGTTAATCCATAGGTTACCCTGTTAGACCCCGAGCCTGTTTTTCAGGTCTCAGGCTCGAAAATGACATTTCCAGAACAAATGACCATAACTACACTTCTAAAAGGGGAAAATTAATAATCTTTTTTCTCAAAGTAATGATAAACCTGTGAGTTGGATGTAGAAAAGTCAGAATCAATATAGATGTTTTTTATTTTTTTTAAAATTCAGATTGAACATAGTAAAAAACTGTAAATTATAGTGTCTGTCCAAAAAATCTTTTTTACTTATAGTGAAAACTACCCTTGGATGATGGTAAGGTAGACTAAAAGCTTTAGGAATCCAATGTACAACATATAATAAGTACCTTGTATCAAGATTGATGCAAAACAAGTGACATTTGACCTTTTTAGAGAGGTTTAGCAAAAAAGATACTCCACCTCTGGGGTGATTTGGGTGGAAAAGGGGCGTTTTTGCCGTTTCTCTGGAACCCATAGGTCAATTTTGGTGATCTCTTTTTAACCGTTAGAGCCAATAGAATCGAAGGGGGATTTCCACATACACAAAAAAAAAAGTGGGGGCTTAGTGCAGTTTTGCCCAGAGCAAACCTCTCTCACGCTCAGACATCTGAAAATGGAAAAGTAGGTTTATTGTTTATGGATGATCAGAAATCATTCCAAAGTTACACAGACACATTGGATTAACCTATGGATTAACCTTCAGCAGCGTTTTTTATTGTTTTAATGCCATTGAAGTCAACTTTTGATCAGACAACAATGAAGGTAAGAGATATTGCCGTTGTTGCTACCTAGCGCCATGTGTTGTGATGTCTGTTTTTGTTTATAAAGTCGCAACTTCTTATCATGGAGTGATGATGTAGGTACCGATCGATTCTGTGTCTTCTCACGATGCTAGTCGATATGTTGGATGTGCAGCTACGATAAGTAATAAGGGTGTTATGAGCATAGGCGGCGCGTGAGACTCAGGTTTGGGAAGGCTAAATAACTTTTTTTACCTGACGCTGCCCGCCTCCGGCGTCTATAGAAAAGAGATCAACTCAGTGAAAGCACCGCCTGCTGACCAATCAGAGCTCAGTGTGCGGAGATTAAATCTATCAAGCCATATTACAGGATAAAGTAAATACAGTTTAAACTGCAGAAGCCTGCAGAGAAGACGCCAACGTGTCGCACTTATTATTCATATCACATCATCAATCAGTTCATCGATCATATAATATCACAATATTTCCTTATCTGAGTCAGCTCCTTGAGCCGTATCTGGCCGTGCATCACCTAGGCCTACATTGTCACATACTGTATGCAGAAGTATTATTTTAAGCATCACATTAGGTTGACGAAACACTCAAATGTAATTAAAGTCAGATCCACTCGTGTCTTGGATGGGGCAGTGATATCATAAAACTGCTGTACACATTGATTCAAACACTCTGTAGTTTATTTATTTTTTAACAAGTTGTTATATATTCACCGTGCAACTATGTGGCTTGTATCCTGGATTGTATGTTTAAGTCATGGATGTTCAAATTCACATTCGTCTAATATTAGTTTACTTTTCATTAATGAAGTATGACGCTGCGCTGTCAATACATTTGTCCCTGTTGTGATTGGTGAAATGTAGCTAACCCTATGAGCTAACCCCGTCCCTTTCAAGTGAATGTGCTCTCAGCTGGAGAGAGAAGCCCTGGCTTGATTTAACGAGTTGATAACCAGCATCGTAGGACCGTTTAGCGAGATCTCGTTTGTTGGGTTAGTTAAGATAACTCAAATATATCCAGGGTCTGTTGAACTGGCTTCGTAGTACAGGGCACAGGTGGCTGCAAAGCAGCGCTAATGTCAAAGACACAAACATTATACATTATTTTTTTTTTTACCAGGTGACACAAATATTTGGGAAGTCTTACTGTAGCCTTCCCTAGCCTACAGTACCCGCCGCCCATGGTTATGAGTGAGTTTCTGTGCAACCGCAGTTAGCTAATTCAGAGGCTCAGTGTAATTATTATTTTTTATTTCAAAAAAAAAGAATTGATCAGTTAGCTGAGTTTCTTCCTGTTACATGGATATAAAACATTCATAGTTTATTAAATATTAAGAAGCCCGGGCGTTTTACCGCCCGGGGGCGGGTCGATGGGGTTCAACAGGTTAATCCAATGTGTCTGAAATGATTACTGATATTCCATCTTCATATTTATGTCAATAACGGAATTTTCATATATAGTTGCTATGAGAGCTACCAGAGTGAAAAAGTGGGGGCTCCAAATAAATGGGGGGGACGGGGATCCCCTGCGTCCAACGACCACTACACCACTGGCTGCCAGAGTGTTTGACAGCTTCCGGTTTTGGGCATTCTGGCTACGCATCACTCATTCACCAATGGGTAATGTTTAGCTGGATTTTAGGAACTTCCCCTCGATTCTATTGGCTCTAACGGTTAAAAAGAGGTGACAATCATCGAAATCGACCGAGGGGGGCCATAGATATGGAAAATGCACCCAAATGACCCCAGAAGTGTTTTTTATTTGCTAAACCTCTCTAAAAAGGTCAAATGTCACTCATTTTGCATCAATCTTGATACAGGGTACTTATTATATGTTATAATTTGGATTCCTAAAGCTTTTAGTCTACTATCCCATCATTCAAGGGTGGTTTTCATTATAAGTAAGGTTTTTTGGACGGACGATATAATTTACGTGTTTTTACTATGTTCAATCTGAATTTATATTCTATATTGATTCTGACTTTTCTACATCCAACTCGACGGTTTATCATTGCTTTGAGAAAAAAGATTCTTAATTTACCCCTTTTAGAAGTGAAGATATAGTCAATTGTTCTGGGAATGCCATTTTCAAGCCTGAGACCTGAAAAACAGACTCAGGGCTTAACAGGTTAAACTAATTATTTCATATTATGCAAGTTTAACATGAAATAGTCTTCAATGCACATTCATTTATATATGTGACCTGCTCCATCGAAATCAGTCGCATTGACCCGAAGACACATTTTGAGTTGGATACACTGTTGGAAAGAGGAGATTCCTAGATTTCTAATGATATCAGGATTGTTTTTGTACTCCAAATATTAAGCAAAATATGTCACATTATATAATGACTGTCCCCGAGTCATCATTTTGAGAAAAAGGCCTTTAAAGTTTCCTCTTCTCTGGAATCCATCGATCTGATTGATTATTAGCGGAGCAAATGATCAAAATACTGCGGAGGGAAGATATTTTCGTTTGGATTACTGGTCTGGGGGAAGCTCGCGAGTGTGTGTATACGTTTGTGTGTGTTTGTGTCATTTTGCGTTTGTGTGTATTGTGTTTGTTTCCCGGGGAAAACACTCACGAGAAACACCGGCTGTTGTTATGCCTGCTGTGACGTCAAGTTACTCCGTTCTCCGCTTGTAAATATGCCGTTACAAGCTTCAAAGTTGTATTTATCATCTGAATTTGCCGAAACAAGTTTAATATTCTGAAAGCCAAGACTTTGTTTAATTGAAATCAGATGAAAACAAATTGTAACGGAAGGGTCCGTTACAATTTGTTTTCATCTGATTTCAATTAAACAAAGTCTTGGCTTTCAGAATATTAAACTTGTTTCGGCAAATTCAGATGATAAATACAACTTTGNGCAGAAACAAAGGCTATATTAATGTATTAAATCAATGTTAATCCATGTGTGTGGTTGTGGAATTAACGGACGTGACGTTGTGCGATTGCGTTGCCAGGCAACAGCTTGGGTTCATGTTAATTTACAAACTCTTCAACTAGAACCCTAGTTATATTTCAAAACATTTTAAAAGGCCTCACTAAATACTTTAATGTAAATGAAAATAAAAATGTGAAGGAATGTGTGTATAACAAAATACATCGGTCATAAACAATACCGGAAACAGACGTGAAATCCGAAAACATTTAAAAAAAAATAAAAAATACTTTTCTCTTTAAAAGTCATCACATGAATGCATTGTAATACACGGTTTGGCTGCATTACATATTACATATCTGCCGTAGTTCTCTATTTATAGAGCCCTGATGAGAAGACTTCTGGACAAACAGGAAGAAATGCCGCCGAAACGGAATACGTGACGTGGATCATGAATATATCAACAATTGAACAACATCTTACATTTATTTTCACACAATACGTCTCATTGCAGTATTAATACTAATTCGGCTGACTTTTAGATTTGATCCAATTGGTAGATAGGCTGTATTTACACCATAACGGTGCACAGCTGATAGACAGGGACTTGTCGTTTTCAAAAAAAATTTGAATATAAGAAAGTAAATACTGAGTTGAGAGAATAGTCATGGGTTTTTGGGTGATGGGAATGGAATCACAATTTAAATAGCTTACCATTAAATGACGGATATACCTTTCTGTCTGCAAATCAGATATTAATGTGTAGAAGTAAAACTGTCATGTCAAATAATATAGCAATATCCTGTAAAATTATGTGAAAACATGAATAAAACTACACATCTTCAGATACTATACACACATAAGTGTCCTACACTAATAATAAAAAGTTATTATGGAATTGTATGCTGTGTGTATTTATTTCACAATAGCGTTAATAGTAATATTATGTTTGATATTATGTTTTATTAAGTAGACCACATTCTGATTAATGATGTGAAATATAAACAACCCTTAAATCAGACTTAATTACACCTTATTCAAATTCAGGGAAGGTGTTTGTCAAGTGCCAACAATCAGGCAAGATATTAGTTGGTGCTTGAGAAGACTAAACATTTATCTGCAGATCTCTATAAAGTATATTCATTACTCATTATTCTCTACTAATAGTTAATTAAAGACTGTATATAATGGCTATTTTGCACATCCCTTTCAAGATTTCGGGGTTTTCAAAGGTTTATTGACATATCATATTATACACAACTACGGTGTAGTTATGCAATGAATGAAAAACTTGGGTTGCAGGTTCCTCAACAGTGCATTACAAGACGTCATCTATCAATATGTGTGTGTATACCTCCACCATTAAACTGTCCTATTCTGCACATTTCTTATACTATCTACATACATAAGAGTATAATTCATATGTATAATATCAGTTAAAATAAGTGCTTCAACATAGTTGACATTGCAGGAAAGCAATATATTAGTACTTTTTCAGGCTTGCTTAGGATTGCTTATTGCACAGCTAGCGTTAGCTATATTTACCTTGTTTACAGTTAGTGGTCCTATGTGTTAATATGTGTATGTTACACTTGCATGTATGAGATCATTAAGTGCTTTGTAACTTATTTTTGTATAGTTTCACTCCGTTTGAAAGTCAGTGGACTGCTGAGACTGCCAAGGCACACGAGGGGATAGGTAGGTATTTATATAGTCGTTCAATTTGTTGGTAGAAGTTAAGAGAAGTGTGTTAATGCAGGGGAAGTCATAGTTGTAACCACTTGAAAATAAAAATCTATATAAATGGTATTGCCAGTGTCGACTAATCTTCCCTGTTGGATACCAATTTCGTGCAATACTTAACCATTGTGGAAATTAAAAGTGTGTATAAATTTGGTAGTTGATACACAATTCAATCGTACGTAAATCGTCATATAAACCGAGAAATGATAAATATATTTTTGAATAATTACGGAGTAAGTATGTACTGGTATAAAGATGTTATTATTCGGTAAAATCAACTCTGCAAAAAGGAGGTTATTGGAAGATTAATCGAATAAATACGTTCATTATTCCAACATACATGTATAAACCAGTAATTATACGGGGGGGGGGGAGACGAGTATACCCTGGATTATTCCGTCATCATGGTGTTCTTATCAATAAGAGGGTATTATTGTGAATTTTTATACTAGAGAAGAATACATTGTTCTGTACTTTGATATTCAACAAATTAACACAGATTTATTGAGGTTTTAATACATAATGTAGATTCTTATACAAGTGGATAATTTCACTTCAGACAGTATTGGTTATTCGATCATCAAACTGAGCAATTATCCATAAGTATAGATCTCTTATACAAGGGATAAAATTTCCTTCAGACAAGTATTGGTTTACAGTGTCAGACAGACACAACACAAAACAGCAGAGAACCAGGACAAAATAACTTTTCCAAGTGGGGGACCAGACAGACTAAGGACAGAGAACACAACGGGAGGAACAGACTAAGGACTAAACAAGTGGGACCACGGGGAACAAAAGGGAGGAGGTAGTGGACAGAGAACAAAGAACCTAAAGGACACCGTAAATCAAGCAAAGGACAATCAGTAAACACTCTAAAGACAAAGCACTGACACAGTGACCTCTCAAGACAACAATATAATGGACTTTATTTCCAATAAAAGACAAATTTAGACGTAACCAGGACGGACGCAGTGAGTGGGACTGTGTTATTCGTATCATCAAACTGAGAATTAATCCATAAAGATATACAAGGGATAAAATTTCACTAGAGAACAAGTATGGGTTAATTCGATCATCAACTGAGATTACTGGCTTGTACTTGGATAAGATTTAACGGAGGGAAGTGTGAACATTATGTAATATAGTGTGTGATGCTTTAATTGGAGTTGTATGTACTTGTTTATATCCGTATGCAACTTTATAGAAAAAATATTACTTGGGAATTCTCTCCAGTCTATGTATGGTTTTGTAAGTTCAAAGAGGTTCCGACTCTTGTGTATTACGTCGAATGCAATTATTTTTGTCTAAAAAATTGTCTCAAATACATAACACTGTACGCCACACTGGTAGAACATACATGATATGTGTTTATACACAGACAAGAGGGTACAAACATGACAGAGTCACACTTGTATCTATTTTTCCGTTCGGTTTGAGAAAAACCTCGAGTACTTTACTCGTCNCGTCCGTTAATTCCACAACCACACACATGGATTAACATTGATTTAATACATTAATATAGCCTTTGTTTCTGCTAAAAGAGGTGTCGACCAGCTGGGGCAACAAGAACATTGGCAAAATCGAGTGTGACTATTAAAAAATAAATCATTATTATATTAATATTGACAATAACAACCGACCGTCGTGGTAGAGCATTTGCTTGGCATTT
>NW_011369951.1:8538573-8539367 GCF_000735185.1 Notothenia coriiceps
ACAATACCCCAACCCATAGATCCGCGGGTGAATAATGTCAATCACCACATTACACACATCCCTTCACATTTAAATGTAAATGTGCATTAAAGTATTTTGTGAGGCCTTCTAAAAAAATATATATACATAATTAGGGTTGTAGTTGAAGAGTTTGTAAATTATTGCGTTGCCTGGCAATCGCACAACGGCACGTCCATGAATTCCACAACCACACACATGGATTAACATTGATTTAATACATTAATATAGCCTTTGTTTCTGCTAAAAGAGGTGTCGACCAGCTGGGGCAACAAGAAAATCGGCGAAATCAAGTGTGACTATTAAAAAATAAATCATTATTATATTAATATTGACAATAACAACCGACCGTCGTGGTAGAGCATTTGCTTGGCATTTCCGGTTATTTATCCACTGGTTGGGCCATGTTAACAATACCGTGTAACTGTCACGTTTGAAGGGACGAAATCGTGACATCTTCACGTCTCCCAGCATGGCATATCGTCACATGTTCACGTCTTGCCGTGATACCGGGTTGGTCTCATGGCAGTGGACAGCTGGGACTGTTTTAGAAACACTTGTTGGTGCATTCAAGGAGGCAAGGCAAGGCAATTTTATTTATATAGCACCTTTCAGCACACGACAATTCAAACAAAAGACATTTAAGAATAAATACAGCATAAACACATTATTAAATGGCATTTAAAAACAGGCATAAAAAAGCAAAGATAATGAAATAAATAAATAAACACAGCAGGTACAGAATACATGAATAAAAGGCATACTAGCAGTGTGAG
>NW_011369951.1:8539427-8547617 GCF_000735185.1 Notothenia coriiceps
AACAATCGCACAACGTCACGGCCGTTAACTCCACATTCACAAACATAGATTAACATCAATTTAATACATTAATGTAGCCTTTGTTTCTGCTAAAAGAGGTGTTGACCAGCTGGGGCAACAAAAAAATCGGCGAAACCGAGAGTGGCTATTTTTTTTATATTAATATTGACAATAACAACCGACCGTCGTGGTAGAGCATTTGCTTGGCATTTCCGGGTATTTCTCCACTGGTTGGGCCATGTTAACAATACCGTGTAACTGTCACGTTTGAAGGGACGAAATCGGGACATCTTCACGTCTCCCAGCATGGTAAATCGTCACATGTTCACGTCTTGCCGTGATACTGGGTTGAGTACTCGTGCTTATCCCTCAGTGAAATTTGAGCGTTTAGTTTTTTTGGTACTAAAGAAGAAGGTATAGTGTAGCAAAGTCAGCAGAGATGAGATTGTGGACGGGTGTTCAAAGGGTTTGACTTTGACACTGAAAATCATGGGATTATTCTCCTAGCGGTCAACACTTTAATTACCTTTTTTTATTTATTTTGTCTAGGTATTGAGGACTTTGCGAATGACATATAGCCCAGACAAGAGAGAACAATGCTCAGGTCACATTTTCACTAAATGGTGACCTATTGATTAGATCGATGGGGATAATGCAGCTATCTGAATTGAGGGGCCCCACACACACACACACACACACACACACACACACACACACACACACACACACACACACACACACACACACACACACACACACACACAGACAATCCAAGGCCTTCACCTTGACACTGGGTAAGGATGGGGTTCGGAAAAGAAAAGGTCTGAAAGGGGGCTTAAGCTCTTCAGACTGAGAGTGTATGGCCTGTTTCTACCCTAAGGGCTAGTGACATTGTCTGTGTCAGTCACCCTGGAACTATAGCCTGGATGCTACAAATGGCTTTACCCACATTGTTTACCATCATTCCCTAAACAGAGGACAGGAAGCGGCGTCTAGGTTGCGGATGACATTAACATTCCTCATATTCTTATGTGGCCAAGGCCTCCATCTCACAGGAGACAAAGAGAAGGGGCATCAAAGCAAATAAGACAGTGTCCATTTGAGTGTGTCAGCAGCACACTTTTGAATGCTTGAATGCTTGGTCGTCTGTTGTCCGCCATATCAGAGCCTCCTGCCTCGTTTTCCCCCAATTTCAAGAATCCACCATCATTGATCCGTCCCTTCAATTAACGGCCATGTTTGTCCCCAATCAATTCCTATCTATCTTTTATATCTCTCTTTCTGCCTACCTTATTTTTTTCATTTCCCACATTACCCCCTCATGTCCCCCATTCCTCCCCCTCATCCCTCACACGCTCCTACCTCACACCCTAAGGTCTCGCGGGTCACTCCCAGCAAGGTGATTCGTAAACAGCAGCTTGCGGAGAAATCAATACTTTATCAACAAGCCACAATGGGCTTTTGCACTTATCCTATATGATCTTTGTGGTAAAGGCCCCCGAGCATCCATCTCCTCCTTCTGGCTCGCTCCCTAAGCTCTGTTGCTAAGACAATCAGAAGAAAAGAGAGAGGGATGAAGGGAGGAGGAGGAGGGGAAAAAGGAGGGGAAGGAGCGAGGCGAAAGGCGAGGGGATTGTGCGAGGGTCTAGAGGCTTGCTGTGAGAGGAGGGATTTGCTGCTCCGCTGCTTTTAGCTTGATCTGCATCTGATTAAGGAGAGAGGGCAGAGTGTTGTCCTTCACCCCTGTGCTCTCCTGTCCCACATTATGTACCCTGGCACTGAGATCCATCATCCACCTACCACAGGCCTGGCTGCCATAGCCTGGGGACTTATTAGTCCGGCCCTGCTCCGTTCACCACAGCCCCGCTCTGCATACCATGCAGGGGTAAAAAGCCTCTTCCGCCTTAACACGCTGTATATTTACTATGCATCCCAATGACTCAAATGAGGTAAAACAAATACAAACGTTTATAAAAATACATACCTTGATGATATACTACAATGGATTGAATAATTATTGTTCTGTGTGGATCCTTGACCACTCAAAAACATATACTTAACGTGTTTCATTCCCTTGATTCTTCCTGACTTCTCACAAATTCACGATAACTGTTTTTGAATATTTGTGTGAATATGATAAAGACACCTGCAAATTGGCACTTTTGGAAATACGATGCTCCTGTAGGTGATGGATATTGTTTACTAGCAATATATTGGCGATAATACTCCTTGTTAAATATACTTTTCTTTCCATATTGTCATTATTCAGATTGTTTTCAAGACATAAAATACAGCCGTAATATGCATTTTATATTGCTTCAATTTGTCCTTTGTCGGACCAACAAAGTATTTTGAATTACATTGAATAATTTATGATGACATGTCGTAATGTTTGCAGTCTCATACTCCCAAGTTAAAACCATAGGCTACAATAGTATGTATATTTTCTATGTCTGTGATCGACTGAATGAGCTGATTATGTTGAGATAAGGCTAATAAATGTTAGACAAAAGTAGTACAGAAAACATGAATTTATGAGTCCAAGCATTGTTGAGCGTAGAACCAAAAATCAGCGATATTTTATGCGTATCAATTAGGTAGCTTGGCTTGCTAATACTAGGCTGCAGCAGCTAGCACTAACTACTAAGAAGATCGATCACACTGCAGCCTAACGGACATCCATTCCCATAAATGTAAAAACAATTCCTCGAACAATGACGATGTAAAGCCGATGTTGAAAACACACAGGTCATATATCTTTTAACAGTACAAAGGGGCAGAAATAATCCGCCATCAAAAGTGTAAAATATTGTAAGAGCTACAGGGTGATGAAAGACTATAGCATAATTGAGTGGTTGTATTGAGCGGGGTCATGTCATATCTGCTTAAAACTATAATTTCAGATCAGATCAGAAACTGGAAAATGAACTTTCCTCAATTATTTCACGTCTTTAGGAACTGACATCGTCCTCCACCCACATACTTTCTTTAAGGTTAAACCATTAATTCAAACTGTAAATAATGGTTTTGGCACAAAAAACTCTCAAAAACTCTCTTTCAAATGTATGGAAGCGCTTATCGCTTCCAATAGGCATGAAAATGTAGTTAAGTTAGACTTTAATTCAGCTCTAAATCACAAGGTTGTGGAGGATAGTGTCTGTGCCGTCTCGCTCTCAGCCTCTCTTGTCCAATAAGCCGGCATCAAACCCGTCAGCCTGAGAGTGAAAAGTGGAGGAGCTCGGCATGTGCAAACATCAATCCTAAATTTCCAGCCTCAATACCATCATGACCTTGGTTTGGAATGACATCTATTTGCTGGCTGGCTGCACACATCTCTTTGCAAATTGTATGGGCCAGGCTAATTTGTTTTTATGCACGTTTAGTCAAGAATGTGATGCCACGTTAGCTTTTGGGAGCACTGCCAATGTGGAAAGGGGTTTCCGAGTGACAGACAGAAAAGGGGTGATTGAGGATGATTGTTCTGCCGGTTGTGTTGATATATGAAAAGAAAGACCCACTGAACACATCCCAGAATGAGTTTGCAGCAGATAGGAGTCCTTCTGGGACCACCTAAAGCTGAATATCATCATCTTGCACGGGAATAAACAATGACCTTTACAGCTCAAATACTACAGTGAAGACAGGTGCTGGGAGATATAGCCTAACAAATCTTAAAGTACTGAACACTTCACCATGTCATAAAAGGCCTGATAAAACATCTTCAAGCATGAATCTTTCTGAGTAAAGACAATTTATGGACCCAAAATGTACATGTCTGCAGGACGCTCCCTTGACCTGCCAGGAAAACAGGCGCTTTGCCCTCACTAAGCTGAAATGTAAACACGGTTCATGCGGGAAAATATTTGCCTTCCTCATAGCTGAATTGACCTCTCAGCTCTACACGGTCAACCTCAAGCTGTTGTTTCATTATCTCCCGAGCACAAAATTGAGTCTCGGTTCCTGCTACCTCCAAACACACCGCCTCATTACCGCCATCACTTCTCAAAGTGACACCTATACACAGAGTAATAAACACAATGAGTTTTCATTCACAGGGAAACATAATGAACCCCCTACACATGACCTATCTTCGCAGCAAATTCATAATGTACAGTACACAGAGAGCAACCAAACACACACAAAGATAAGTCTTTATCACACACATACACTGTACACACTATCCCCCGCCCTCGTGCCACACGTGTCCTCCCATGACCAGGGCCCGGTTCACCAGGTTGACAAGAAGCTGCTTCATATTACGTGACAGAAATATCCCTGTTGCCCTCACATACAGTATACATTCTGCTGGACGCTATAGGACATACATCCAAGTAAACTGTCCATAACCTGAGACGTGTTCTTTTCCATATGCCCTGCATGTACAGTTGAGGTGAGGAGGGTCACATACAAATATGGACCTGTGCTCACACGCACACACACACACACACACCTAAAGATAAATGTATGTAAATGGTCCTAAGACACACGGCAATACACACTTCTGCGCTGTACTCTGAGCAGCGTGTCAACGTGTCTGCAAAGGTTACAGTCCACAGACATAGTTCACATATGTCTTAATGATATATGTGACTGGAGAGTGTTCACTGGTCAACATGCTTCACACTGCACTTTAGTTACAACGCAGAGAGCAGAAGACTGAGCAGACTGTTTAAAGATTTGTATATTCTCTGTACAAAAACAGTTCTGTTATAGAAAGAAACTTAAAATCTACAAAATGTTTAGTCCGCTCATATTACACAAGTCGTTTATTTTTTGTGGTGGAAAGGAGAAATACATTTTCTTTGTTTAGATTAAGGATTGAATACATTGCAGCCTGTCCTCCTACAAAAAACGACCATATAGGCCGATTGTTCATGCCCTTATTACGACCCAGAGACATGTTTTAAATTGTATGTTGTTTCTTACACGACCAATATAGGTGCTCTCGTCTCCAACATGCTCCCGGCCCGTTCATTGCAAACGTCCTGGAGGGTCGTTTATTCACAAATAACCCTCTCTGGAAAATCCTAAATTGTGGAATAGTTTGGCCATTAAAATGCTTTTTGATTCGATTTCTGGCGAGAAGTGTATATTGTACTCTTAGAATCCACGTCCAGTCGATGTGTAGGATCTATAGTTTGATAGATATTACGAAGATGATTTAAGGTCTCGCCTAGGGGTGTAACGGTACACGTACCCGTACCGAAATTATTCGGTACGGGCCATTCGGTGTACCAAACGTTAAACGTAAAAAATTGAGAATGTGAAAAAAAATTTGGAAGTAATCTCAGGTGCTGCGTCTCAGCATTCAGAGTAATTTGAATCCTCCAGCATCATTGAAGTCTCCGGTTTGGGAACATTTTGGTTTCGCAGTTACGCACAAGGATGACGGACACAGACAGGTGGACGGAACCAAAGCTGTTTGTCGGCATTGTTCAACTAAAATTGGTTACGCGGCTGGCAATACATCAAACTTGCACACTCATTTGAAAAGGTATCACCCGAACATGAATATCACCGGTACCAAAAGAAAAAAGACTGAAGTGCAAACCCAACTCCCACTAGCATTTAAGCCTCCACCACTCGCAAAAAGTTCAGACCGAGCCAAAGCTATTACAAACGCCAAATATCCTTATGTTGCCATGTTAGCAAAGCGCTACCTGGCTGTATCTGCTACCTCTGTCCCTAGCGAGAGGGGGTCCTCCACAGCAGGAGACATTGTTAGTGCCAGCAGATCTGCCCTGTAGCAATGTGGAAAAGTTCATTTTTCTTAAAAAAAACATGAAAATACAATGACAAGCAAGTCATAATGTCAAACTGGCTGCTTAGGTACTAGTACAGTTCAAATACAGATTATTTCAGTTCATCGAAATGCTGCACCTTAATGTTTATTTTATTATATTTTGTATTTATGAGTGAATATTCACAGTTTAATAATAATTAAAAACCCAAAACTAACAAAATATAATAAAATAAACATTAAGGTGCAGCATTTCGATGAACTGAANTTTGAAGCTTGTAACGGCATAATTACAAGCGGAGAACGGAGTAATGTAACGTCACAGCAGGCATAACAACAGCCGGTGTGGGTCCCCCCCTGGACATAGTGCACTTACGTTCTCCCCATGCTCCTTAGGGACCCGGGAAACATGGTGCACTGTTGGCCCCATGCAGGGCTGGGGTCAGCAGGTATCTGACCCCCCCCCCTGGACATGATGCACTTATGTTTTCCCATGCTCCTTGGGGACCCGGGAAACATGGTGCGCAGTAAGCCCCATACAGCTCACTGTTTTCCAGGCGCACTATTCACAAGGTAAGCGTGTCTGAGTGTGCCCTATCAGCCAGGTAAACTGCGGCCCCCACATCTCCCCGGTCACAACCGGAGGAGAGGAGGTTGCGGTGCAGTGGCTGTTAACCAAAAAAAGCAGATCAGGGGCAGTGTGGTGACTCAATGTTGTTGGACGACAGGGCGTTTACGAATCAGGGCTCCAGCCACTGTACCCATAGAGTTTAGTAGAGGGCGGAGCCTGTGTGAGATATAACAGTGGGTTACGCATTGTAACCCTAGTTATATAAGCACAGGCGGAGGCGGAGCCCTTTACTCGGGACCCTGTCTGTCCTATGCTGCTCGCTGATGAGAAGTGTAGGGTGACAGCCAGGAGGCGAGGCCGCCTTATATACGGTGGGCTTGCGCGCGCATTCGGCTACGGTTATAAATATCTCAGATGATGAATGCTCGCATAGTATGGTTGAGAGGTAGTACCCATAGAGTCCAGTAGAGGGCGGAGCCTGTGCTTATATAGCTAGGGTTACAATACGTAACCCAACGTTTTGTCCCAACGACAAATTTTTATGATCGACGTCGTCGATTATGTCGACTAATCGTTGCAGCCCTACTGTGTACCACCAGCCTGTGTGAATGTTTGTGCTTAACATGAAATTACCCCTAATATGTGTTGTCTATCTGTTTGTTCAGTCTTTTATTCAACCTAGGAATATCCAACATTGTACCATAAAAAATGTTTGCTGCTTTCCTCCAAACCTCATTACAGTAACACCAAATGTTTTAAAGCAGTTTTGATCTTGTTTTCTCTTTCCTTCTAATGAACCCAGTGCTGTGGGATTCATACAAGAGCAGACATCCTGCCCCTTTCAAACGACTTTTCCAGAGTCCATACTCAAGAGACAAGGACAGACTGACCCTGTTCCAGAGATGAATGGAGGCACGGGATTGGCTAGCCTCCTGTCCAGCTCTCCAGACCCCCCCAACCAGACGTGGAGCATCAGACAGGAAGTAGAGAGGCTGATTCAGGATGAGAACAAATATTCTGCTGACACATCCTCTCGGGGCGGTAGGGCTAAGAATCCACAGGTTACTTTTTCTTTATTTCAGCATCAGACAGAACCAGTGATGGGGTCTTTACTCAAAAAAAGTAATGTATTACACATTAGTCATTTCTTTAAAAACAGTAATATATTACTCTAATTGTTCCATTACTCTTTACATTACTTTTGCGTTACTTAGCAACAGCCTATAGCCAAAACGTAAAACGTAGGCCTACAGATGTAGCGATTCATTTCAGACAGTTTGAAACGTGAGGGCCGTGATTGGTACGTGATCTGCCCTTGCTCAAGGGAAAACCTCCAGCTTGACTTGAGACCGCCCCCGTGATAGATAAATGTAATTATAATGAAGCCAGCTGCAATGGATCATTGATCCACCAGGGGGTGAAGTGGGGTTCCACACTGGAGCTCATGTGAAATAAAGTCTCATACAGTACGCTGGATGTACAGCGGAACTTTGTTAAGATCCATATGTCACGGATATCATACTACTGTGCTAAATAAGAGACATTTAATCATTTACAAAACAGCACCATGTTGTTATTTAGTAAAATAATTGTGTTATTCGGAGAAAAAAAAACGAACGGGAGGAAATGCAGCCCGGCTCTCGATTTTTAATCCTAATTTAATCATCATCTTCACCACGATCATTTATGTTTATGTTCGCCAAATTGACATGAAATCACTGACACATATGAATATACTGTATTCAACTTCATTAAAACGTTATTAACGTGCCTAAACTCAGTAATTCACCAAAAATATATAGATTTTAATGGAGCTTCGTCGGTCGATCAGGATCCCAAAGTGTAGCGGAGGGATCCTCATCTGGATGAAGGGTGTTAT
>NW_011369951.1:8547662-8552043 GCF_000735185.1 Notothenia coriiceps
CTTACGCCTAGCCGTGTGCCGTGTGTGTGGTGGTGTGTGTGTGTGTTGTTCGTACGCCGTGCAGTGTGTGTGTAGTGTCAAACCATCGTAAAACGTCGTGGAGCAAATGGATGGCGTTGGTGTGTCGTGTGTGTGTGTGTGTGTGTGTGTGTGTGAGAGAGAGAGATGATGTGGTGGAGAGAAGAGTTTGTGTCCGTGTGTGTGTTTGGTGTTTGTGTGTGAGAGGAGAGGGCGTGTGTTGTATGGCAGTACTTCAACGAAGATGTAACCAACTCCACAGTGAAGTGTCAGTTGTGTACAGCTGTACTGAAGTACAATACAAATGCATCTGCTATGCGCAACCATCTAAAGATGAAACACCCGCTGCCGACAGCTAGCACTAGCAGTAATGCTAGCACCAGTGAGCAACGGACCGGCGTCAGCACTGAACAGAGGCAAACGAACAGCAAGAAAACACGGGTCAACAGTGATGCGGATGATGAGCTACGGGATTACTGCCAGCGGACACCGCATATCCCCACAATGGATAATCCACTGGAGTGGTGGGCAGAAAACGTGCACCGCTTCCCCCGCTTTCGAGGAGCTACCTGGCTATTCCAGCCACAAGCACCCCGAGTGAGAGGGTTTTTTCCCTGGCAGGCAACACTGTCACCCGAAAGCGGTCAAGCCTCCTTCCCTCACATGTCGATGCGTTGGTGTTCAAACCAAAAATATGGAAAGGTGGACGTTATCGTGGAGGACAGCGAATAAAGTGTTGCGCAATGCGCTGTTGCGCACTGGATTTACGTGGCATTTATGTAAACAAGAGTTTTTTGCTGTCGATTTTGGTGAGTCTAGTGTTTGTTATTTACTCAGCCATGTAACACAAATTAAAATGCAGTGTTTAATGTTACTGTATGAGTTCCAATAGAAAATACAGTTGTAAACCTCTCTTTGTGTGTCTTTATTATGACGTAACGACTAGTCGACTACTATTTTGAAAAACTAGTCGACTAGTAAATATTGGTAGTTGTGAAACCCCTAGTATACGTGTGTGTGTGTTTGTGTTATTTTGCGTTTGTGTGTATTGTGTTTGTTTCCCGGGGAAAACACTCATGAGAAACACCGGCTGTTATGCCTGCTGTGACGTCAAGTTACTCCATTCTCCGCTTGTAATTATGCCGTTAAAAGCTTCAAAGTTGTATTTATCATCTGAATTTGCCGAAACAAGTTTAATATTCTGAAAGCCAAGACTTTGTTTAATTGAAATCAGATGAAAACAAATTGTAACGGACCCTGCCGTGTTATCTATGATTACGATACGCCTTACGTTCATAATTTCAGCGGGAGGGAGGGGAAGCAGCGCTGCAGAACAGCAGAGTGGCGAGTGAGAGCTCTCATCTTCCCTTTACAAGCTTCAAACATGTATTTATCGTGTGATTTTGGAAATAAAAGTTTCATGTTCTGAAAGCCAAGACTTTGTTTATTTAAAATCAAACAAAAACACCCGAACCCCGAAAAACTATTTTTTTACACAAATCCACGTTTATTTTGAAATGAGCCGTTGCGACTTCCGACTGATTTCGATAGAGCGTGTCACAAATATTCCGCATATTCATCAGATAAAATAAATAGAAATTAGTTGCAGCCTGATTTCTAATAAATTGGCATTGTCAGTATTGTAATTTGGCATGCAAGCTGTAATCTTCAAATAAAAAGATGTGAAACGTTACCATGCCTCCCCACAGAGCACACTGGTGACAGATGCATTTCTTACAGGTCCAACAGAAAACACTCAGCTTCTCACGGTGGTTATCACATCTGCAAAGGAATCATCCAATGACACTTGCTTGTCACACAGAAACTTCAACGCTAAAAGATTTGGCCTGTTTCTACAAACATATCAAGCTTTATCAAATGCAGGAGATGGAGATGATGAATATGCTAAAGGAGGGATGGATAACATCTAGAAGTGTGCACGGTTATATCAGGAATTAGGAATTTGGGTATTTCCGGAGAATTTTTGCCACAATTTGCTCCCAATTCCTGTTAAAACTGTATATAAACTAATCTTTAAAACAAATTATAAACAGTTTTTGGTAAGAAATCACAGGACGAGTGTCATACATGGTAGTGCTACAATTAAAAATCATCTAAATACATTTTGAAATGCTTTAACCGAGTGCCATAGGGGTGGGGAAGGAGACAGGGGGGGTGCTCACTTGTCCTTGTCGTTGTCCTCGTGCTTGGTGAGGCTGCACAGCTGCAGGGTGTCCAGCTGCTGGGTCACCTCCTCTGCCCAGCGACAGTTCACCAGCTCCCTCAGCTGGAGCGGAGCTCTGTACATGAACACACACACAAATACTCATTGTAATACCTTACCACAAATGCCCTTTACTTCACTACAGTCATTCGAGGTGTGTTTTAGAAATACTCGTCAAATCAAATTCATTGAAATGGCAAGTATTGGATCTTGAAGATGCAACTGGATGTGATGCCCTTTTTTCTGATTACATTTCTATGATGAATTGGGGGTGAAGTTACACACACTCTAAACACTGACATACAGTAGCGAGGGTTGTGTTAGCATGCTCTTACCGACAGTGTGGACACTGGGCTCTCTGCTCCGTCAGCCACCGCTGTCAAACAAGAGATTAAAGTTAAATCATCATTTAATCTAAACACAAACAGGATTCTCAAATACACGTGATTCTCCTCAGGATACAGCCGCCTAGACTCCATATTATATTATTAGTAAATCCTGTGAAAAGACCAAAGTATATAATACATCTTATTCCTCTGACGCCAAAGTGCTTCATTGTTATCCAAACATGGATCAATAGCATACTATGAACATGTGTGTAGTAGTTTATTTGCTTATCCTGCAATAAATACTTTCTACATCAAATGTATATTTATCAACCACTTCAAATATTCCACATAAAAAAAGAAAATGTATTAAAAGCTCCCATGTCATGCTTTTCCGGTTATTACCCGTCCCCTTGTGTGTTATGAAGGTTTTTCTGCATGTAAACGGTCTGCCGAGTAAGCAATTAGTTCTGTGGGTTGGCGTGAACTGTCAGAACCTTTTGTGCTCCTATCGCTAATCTCGAGCGGTAGAGTGTAAATGGACATATGTTATATTTGGGAATAGACGGTTTAACATATTTAGATGTACGTGAGGAGTTGGATTGGAGTATTGCAGGTGAAGAAGTGAGTTGGACACACACGATACTGACAGTCAAGGCAGACGGACCATTAACTCACTAAACTAAATGGGGCACACTGAAAGACACGACTAAAATAGGGGGAGAGAGAGTGACAGCATGTCTCGTAGCGCCTCCACAAGCGCGAAGTAGACGACCTCTTTCGACTCCTCGAGCGAGACAGGTTGGACGAGGTTGACACGACGAGTTTCGCGTAAGCTATCAGCAAGGGTGGTCCGTCCTCTTCGTAGGGGAGCGCGTTCGAACAAAGACGTCATATCAGTTTTTACTTGAACTTAGGATGTTATCGACGCATCAATAGTGTGCACGACTACGGACTAAGAATCTCATTCTTCTATACTCGAAGTAAACGTACAATTCTTCCATATGTCACACCGTGTCACACACTTCTTAGTTTGATGGAATCAAAACGTAAGGTTTTTAATCTGAATAAGGATTATCCGGAGAAATGAAAATGATTTGAATTTCAGGTGACGTACCGGTAAAGGTGACTAGTATTAAGTAACAACTCACAGATGATCTATCTAATATAAGCAAGTAAAAGTTTTAGTGAAAGAACCAAAGGAGTTGTAGAGACATTTGTACACATCAGTGACTTAAAGTGAGACACGGAATTGCCGAGCAACATGAGTATGAAGTCGGGGTGGGGAGCGGACACCTCGTTCACAGAGACTATCAGCCTGCGAACAGCTACGCACTCGAGGCACCTCACACAAAGGAACAAATCCCTATGTGGTCGCTTGTGTCGGTTGAGTGGGATCGTGTGTTTCGTGTCGGGTTCATTTTGTTATTACACCGAACTATAACTCATTCTTTTCCAAACTATTGGCAGAACACTCTTACCAGACGTTCTCTCTTAAAAGCAGCGGCTAGGTTTGAGAGAATAGTCGGACGTCGGTCCTCTCTTAGTCGTCTCGAACGTACGTTACTCAACACACGACACATCCTCAGGCACCTAACCAGTTTAAACCGGTTAGGTCGCCCCCAAAATTGCATTGCCGAGGCGCCTGCATTCATGCCGAGGTGCCTAACCAAGTAACCAAGGCCCATTTGCGTATCTGTAGTACCTTAATTGGCCTTCTTAGGTACCGTTCACTGCGATAAGGTTGCTCGCGCAAACCCCTCCGAAAAGACGCAATCTCAAATGAGCGATGTCCCACCATGAAACGTCCCAA
>NW_011369951.1:8552088-8552329 GCF_000735185.1 Notothenia coriiceps
CAATAAATACTTTATACATCAAATGTATATTTATCAACCACTTCAAATATTCCCACATAAAAAAAAGAAAATGTATTAAGTTTCAGTAAAAATGTAAAGATGGCATTAATTAGGCAATAAGGTCTAATGATCTCGTGACACCAGCAATTTGCTGGAATTGCAAAACTAAGTATTTTCTTCTTTCACACACTGTACACACTGTATACCTTTTCTTTAACACCCAAAATGAAGCTCATATCTT
>NW_011369951.1:8552374-8566309 GCF_000735185.1 Notothenia coriiceps
AATTTTGAAGTAAAAAAAAAAAGCGTCGTAAAATAGTAACACTTTTCTTTGTCATGAAACCGTCAATGAACTACCATCTCCTTGTCTCCACCAACACCAAGATTTCACTACAAGTCTGGGGCATGTTTGCGAGCTGGTACACACAAAAGGGGAGTTATCGGTTCCGTAAGAGCCAGGCATGCAGGGACCCGGTGATTCTGGGATTTGTTAGTCTTTCTAGTTGCATATGTAACGCAGCCATGCACATGCTAAAGTTTGGTTATAAAAAAAAAAAAAAAAAATCATAATTTCAAAGATTATTGATTCGAAAATAATATGATACGTACTTTACGTCTGGGTCTCTGTGTTTCATTAAAGCTTGGCTTGTGTGTGTGTGGAATGACCATTTTGGTGCGTGAGCGAGCGAGAGAGGAGAGAGAGAGCGCAACGGTACCGGAGATCGTTAGTTGGTTAGCTTCTGGTGCTAGCGAGCTACGCTCGTGAAGAAGGAGTTTTTTCAACACAAAGTGGAGGAGAGTCCTCTCCTGTCAGACTGACAGGCTCAGTGAACTAAAAGGCTCTCTGAGTGTTTAGATAGTTAACTTTAGTTTAAGTTATCTCGAGTGGGTTTAAAACATTTTGGTCACCATTAATGTATGGTGGAATCTAGGGTAATACTCCTTGGGAAGGATTAGGAATTGGAGGCAACAATGTAAACAAAAGCATCAAAAAACGAACTACTATAACAAACCAAAATAAGGAAAACAAACAGTAAGAACAAACAGCGAGGTGGCGGACAATTCTATAAAAGAACAACGCGCATGTTACAGAAAGGCCGCCATAAAACATTATCTTTGTAAAAACCCATGATCGGTCATACTTATGTCCCCGGACGGCGCAAGGCCCCTCACCCCTAGATCCCACCGGTCCGTCTGCGTCGCGTTACGGCCGCGCCAGTTCGAAAAGATCGCCGGCCTTCTTTATAGGTCAATGAGGTGCTTATTCCACCAGACGCGCCGCGTTACGCCCAGAAGCAGACCTGCGCAATTGTGATCGCCGCCTTGCTAGTGCGTTCTTCTCTTCTTCTCTCTTCTTTTCTTTAATGGCGAATCGCTTCCACTGGAGCATATATCGCCACCTACTTGTTGAGTTATTAAATGTTCATACTAAATCCTGTCCTCAGAGCCAGTGCTTTGAGGAATTTGAAGATCAGCTTGTTTGCTTCATTTCTTGATTTACTTTCAAATATTGCTTTGAAATCCAGTCCTTTATGTGAGTTGTCCAGTGCAGTTTTCAGAAAGAATCTTTGTCTGTTATAATCCGGCAGCTAAAAAATACATGATGTATTGTCTCTGGTTGTTGGCACCATCACAATTGCCATTGGATGTTTTTCCAATCAGATCATTATGATGAGTTTAGTCCAGAGTGTCCCAATTTGTATCCTGCTGTTAATGCTCTGCTCTCTTCCTACTACTCCCCCAAGTGCTTCCTGTCCCTACTTCCCTTGTATCTGATATAAAATTTGTTCTTTTTTTTTTCCTTTGGTGTTACGTCCCATAGTTTTTGCCATTGTTGCTTGATAACCACTTTTGAAAAAATTTGACTTCCTGCTCTACTTGATGGGTACCATAATATCAATCTGGTTTTGCTTTCAAACCACATTTTGCCAGTTGATCCACTACTCCATTCCTTCTAATAACCCACATGCGCTGAACTCACACAAATTGAAAACAACAAATTCCCAGATGAACTAACCTAACATGCTTTGTAAATTTCATGTAAAATATCCTGACGACATCTGAAGAGAAGTTGTTTATACTCTCCAGAGCTGCACTGGAGTCCGAGCAAATGACCACTCGCATTGGCTGTATTTCCTCTACCCCAGGGTGTCCAAAACCTTCTTTTCCACCGAGGGCCCACATACAGACAAATGTACGAAAGGGCTTTGGCCACTCACTAGAAGGTATATCGCCTCATAATTCAGTTATAAGTTGGGAAAAATCTATCCAATGTAGGGTTAAATTATTCTGATACTTGAAAAAGCTGTTAGAAAAAACATGAATACAGTTTAATATATTTGAACATATATATTTAAGTAGTACAATATAAGAGAAGCAGAAGTTCATTATACTTCCTATTCATTATACTTTTTGAATTTGCTAAGGGCCGATTCAAAATGGTCCGCGGGCCGCATTTGGCCCCCCGGGCCGTAGTTTGGACACCCCTGCTCTACCCACTGAAGTGCTACATTTTTCATCATTGTTCTGCAATGTTTATCATCATGAAATTAATATCGATATATTTTATACTATACTTGCACTGCTTAATTTGTATCATACTTGTTTCCTCCTCTTTCCTCAACTGTTGGGGAAGTGTTTAAGCTTCAAACAGCCTGAAAAACATCAGCTTCAAAACTTGTTTGAGTGGCTGATCCATACAAATATTATTCAAAGAGACTTTCACTGCATTAATCATAGAATGTATATGCGTGGAGGAGGAGAGGTTAAGATTGACATAAATAAATAGACGGAGATAGAGATCGGATTGGAGTGAGATTTGAAAAAAGCATGCTAGCTTCAGAGTTTTGGTTTGCAGAATGGAAGGCAGAGACTTTTAGGCCCCCCTGTCAAAGTCTGGGACTCCACTGCAGTGAGCGGGCTAACTTTCTCATATAAGCCTTGGCCTGGAGCCATGAACTCAAATATTTCAGTCACATTCGCTGAAGCTGAAGAAAAAAATGCCTTATTACTTATGATCAAAGGGTGGTGTTTTCTGGAGGAGACATGAAGCGTCTACTAGAATATGCATTACGAGTCAAAGGCGGGTCATTTTAAGTGAAAAGACAGACATCCAGAACCGGCGGGGATTCGTTTTCTGCTCACTTCCTTTCAAGGCTGTTTACATGGGTAAACATACATGGAAACTAAATACGAGTATTAAAAAGGAAGTGGTAAACGTATTTTTCAAATTAAAGTCACATGACCCTTTAAAATGCAAAGAAAAAGCCTGCTTGACCTTTATTTATACAAAAGAAATGTGTGTGTATATGTGTATACAGTATGTGTCTGTGTCGGAGAGTATAGATGTGAGTAATATGTGGGGCAGAAAGAATATATCAAAATAAAATAAAATATTAATTATAGCAATAATGATGAAATAAGTGAGGCCAAGGCTGAAAAGCCAGATTGGAGCATCAAAGCATTCAAGCCAGCTGCGTAAGACCAGGCTGGGTTACTATTATCTTAATTATGTTTAATTTCATTACGATTAGTGCAGACCCCTGTTTCTCTAATACTTCACATTACTCAATTATGCCTTATGATTTTGCCCTGATTTGGGCTAACCCAGACCCTTAAAAGGTCCCCTATTATACTGTTTTTCATCAATATATTATAGATCTCAGATATATTCAAAACATGTCTCTGTGTTTGGCTCAAAATACCAAACGGTATATTCATTGTAGCATCCCATAAACCCCTCTCTTTCAGCCCTGTTTCAAAAGTGCAGATTCTCTGTCTGTTAATTTAGATCAGGGATGGGCAACTTTGATGGTGGTGGGGGCCACAAATTCACTTGGAACACACACACACAAAAATTCCATGTGTTGTATGTAATTATTAACAAATATACTAAGTCTGACATCTTCATTGACATTTTACAATCAAAGGGAACATCCCCAAAAAATGGGAACATCCTCTAATAAGCTCACTAAACAAATATCGGTTCACAGAAATGTTATTTCATTTTTACAAGTGGTATGTTGTATTGAATAGTTATTAAACAGTGTGAATAAACTATTTTAAACTATGGGAAAGCACGAAAAGTGTCTGTTTATTGAGAATTAAACATTAGATGACATAAACATGAAGTCATGAACACTAACCCAGCAGTATTAGTTGTCTAACTTGAAACCTAAACGACACTTGTAGCCAGCTGTGTCAACACAGGGGACATCTGTCAGGCCCGCACTCTGCTGTTCCTCGCACCACTCCCCCTCCTCCCGCTGAAATTATTGAATGAAAAGTGTAGTTAATCATAGATAACACGGCAAGGGTCCTGTGACAGTTTGTTTTCATCTGATTTCAAATTAACAAAGTCTTGGTTTTAAGAATATTAAACTTGTTTCGCCAAATTCAGATGATAAATGTACAACTTTAAGCTTGTAAAGGCCATAATTACAAAGCGGCAACTTAACGTCACAGCAGGCATAACAACAGCCATTGTGTTTCTTGTGAGGGTTTCCCCGAAACCAAATACAATACACACAAATGCGTCACCAGATTATTTCGCCGGTATTTGAAATCATGTACGCAGCTCGCGACGTATAGGAGTCTAGTGGACGGTATCAGTACTCAAGTAAAAATAAATAAACAATGTTTTTTTATTTATTTTTTTTTTAAATAATTACGGTTGTTTATAAATTATTCTGAGGCCGCAAAAGAAGAGGGACGGTGGGGCCCCGCCATTTGCCCATCCTGCTTTTAGATGGAAATAGGAGGCCACTCCCCACGCCCTCTGAGAGAGTGATTTGGTTAAAAACATCAAACAGCATGTGCTCTCGGGGGAGGATGATTCAGGTCAGTTTTCTCGCTGCAACTTTCAGAATCTCGTGGTACACAGAGGGACACATATTTATGATAAAAGACACGAAAGGTGGATTTTGCATAATAGGTGACCTTAATACTGCCTTACAATGTTATGGTTAATTTTAGAAGTCATGTTAGGAAGGCACTCACCATCGCGCTGGATATCCAGCTCAGACTTTCTAGTTCTGTTACACCAATCTTCACCTCTTTACCCTTCAAATGCTTCCATCGTAACTTCAGCAGCCAGACACTACAGTTCTCTTCTGACCTCTATTTTTACAGTGAAGGCTGGGCATAATTATTACACCTGATATATCAATATGTATTGGTAATTTTTAAGACATAAAAGGATTTTATAATGTATTTATTGTATTTATAGTTGCCATTTTGAGTTTCAGCAGTCTGGGTGTGCATCTTTAATATAATTTTAGTTTTATGTAAAAGCATTTCAGCTGCTCTAGCTGGTTCTGAACCACTCTTACTGTTCAGTCAACAGTGTCTGATCTGTGTGTAGCCTGCTCCGGAACTGGCAACACCTGTTAGAAACACCTGCCTCACCCCTGCAAAAAAAGCTTAGTGCATTTTTCTGTTTTTTTAAATCTGTTTTTTAAAAAAAGCTAGTTTTATGGAGAGCTTATCATTATTATAGCTACAATATAACAGCTGCCAAACGTGTTTCGTTCAACTTCCCAATTCCTGTAATAAATGGTTGGTCAAATCATTGTAAGTTCATCCAACATCCAAGTCATAAATGGGGCGAGCCTGGGAGCTAGTCGGCAGTCAACTCGGAGCACTTATGCTGCATTCATTACATAACGCCCTTGCCACTCTACAACCAGCCATACGAGTCTATCTTAATTATGCCCGCCTTTCTAAAACCTGCCAGATATCTCCATCATTGCTGGGCTGCTACTATTGCTGCAGCTATTTCCACGTCGCTGCTGCTGCCGCCCCACCACCACCCCAGCTTCCACCCGAAGCTTCCACCTGTAGGCTCGGGGCGTTAGTTATTAATCATCACCCATCGGCCTATGTATATGTGGCAGTGATGGAGTGAGGGCCCGAGCCTAGACGCCAAAACCTCAACCAGACTATATTGCTTCTTCTAATGAACATGTTAACGAAAACACGTGCGTTGGCGACTGAACATTATATATTTAACGAATTTTGAGTAAAACTATCCGCTCGAATAGGAATTATAACAAGCAATTGTTGGGGGAATGTTGAAAGCGTTCTTTGATATGGTTGGTCCGCTGCAGCGGTGCGGAGCAATCTTTGCTAAATCCAACATTTTGCGTATGCTGATTATTTTCCTACCGACCCAGATTTTTTCCATAGCTGTGGTTTTTTGATTCCGCCAAGAGCTAATCCATGTGGCATCGGACCCCAATGCAGATGGAGTGCGATAATTAACTAATTTCCTATTCATCAGTGCAAAAGGCGGTAGACTGTAGTGAAGACCCACGAAATACACTGTTGACTGAGGGGTGACGGTATCGGTTGTTACGACGTCCTGATGAGAAATTCGTTGATGTCTGGCGAGGTGCCTACAGGCTCAGGTTATCCTGATTCCAGCTCACCATTAGAATGGAGCTGTGCCCTGGCAATGCTCGTGTCTGCTGTCAGACCTCACAGCCCCGCAGAACTTGGGGCTGTAAAGAGGACAGGGCTGGTGGGCGGTTTTAAGTTCGCTGGGCGGTCAACTGAAGAAAATTGGAAATGATCCAGGGTGTTGGTGTGTTGTTAGTTGTGCGCAACACTTTATCAACGTTTAAAAGGTCCAGAAAAAAAGAACATATGTATATTATATATAGGCTCCTCTGGACTTGATTTGGAATCCCCAACCCCCGATTGGCAGGGCATTTACTGGTGGAAAGCCATTTCCCATGTCGCTCGCGAGGTAGCTGAGTCCAACTTGGTTGTTTTGAGCCCCTGGAAAGAGAGGTTTGGGGTGAAAATATTGCGTACTTCATGTGCATTCACATTCTCAGACTGGAAATTAGCATTAAACTAGAAGAGCGCTTTTTTGCGTGATTGCTTTCCAGTAGTAAGGAAAATCTTCATTTATATCTGGCCAGTTGAGATACATACCACTGGAATTTAAAGAATGGTTCCGCATGTAAGAACCGACACGCGAAGGTTAAGGTCATCCTAAAACACAATGAGGCAATTTAAAACTTTCGAATGGCTGAACATTGGGTTCTATATGGCGTTGTGCATTGTCTCCTTTGTTTTTGCGCTATCTTCGTGTCTTACGTAAAGACTCGAACTTACCATTACCGTTCATTACCACTATATACATCCAAATTGGACATTCAGTTTGTGTATACTGTATTGGGTATCTGCATGTTTGCCTGTGAACAGTCGTCAAAGTTACAGGAGGGTAACATCCAAAGTTGATTTAGAGCTTATCGTGAAAAATGAGGTGCTAAGGAATGCTGCTGTGTATGTTTGCAACTTNAGAAACAACAAAGCTGGTTAAATCTGAATTAATTATAATAAAATAATTATATCTTGCCTTCTTTTCCACCACATTGAAGTTCTAACTAAGATATAGAAATTCACTCTTGGCTTCCTTAACAGTCTTAAACGTTGTTTTTCAACTTCTTCCCGTAAAAGGTTGGTCTCTGGCTTATTCCTGTCCCAGCTGGACTACGGTGATACAATCTTTAGATTTGCCTGTCCCACTGTTTTGGCCAAACTTGACCCACTCTACCATGCTGCACTGCGATATATATCAAATGCACCCTATAGGACTCATCATTGCACACTGTATAGCCTAACTGGATGGTCCTCACTTACTATGCGTAGGATGCAGCATTGGTTTTTATTAGTGTATAAAGCCATTTTAGGTAAGCTTCCACTGTACATATGTGCCAGATTTGCTCCAGTTTGTGACTCTTACAACCTCAGATCCAGTTCCTGGATACGGTTCCAGGTTCCTGCCGTGCGGACAGAGGCGGGAGAAAGAAGTCTTTTTCATTATGGACCTTGGTCTTGGAATGACCTTCAATCACCCCTTAACCTGAGGGCACTTGTCCCTGTAGCCTGTTTTAAATTGAAGTTGTCTGAGGTCCTTACCACCAGCTGCTCTTGCAGTAATAAGTAGTGTACCTTTCTTACTGTCCCAAATGTGCACAATGTAGTGACTGCTTTTCGTCTTTTCTTTACTTAGTTGTGGTCTCTGTATTTGATATGTCTGTGTTAAGTGTAAGAATGTGAAACATCAGAATTAGACAGCCTTTAAAATGTAGCTTTTTAGGGTAAGATAACAAATTCAAGGTAGAGAGTAGGCCTATTTATTCAAAGCACAGGTAGCCAAAATGTTGACGAAGTAAATAAAAGTACACATTTATTTAATTTAAGATTAAGATTTAATTATTTTTACCTACATTTTCCCTTCACTAACAATGACTCAAATATCTCTGGAAGTAATAATACTCTTGTTATCCAAAGCACTCTGATGAGGACACACACACACGCACACACACACGCACACACACACACACACACACACACACGCACACACGCACGCACACACACTGTCATTTGCAGTAACCCCATTGTTGTTTTATGCAAACAGTCTGAAGCTGGATAGGACGCACTGAGGCAAATATGCAAAGGAGCCTATCAGGCAGCAGGGGGTTGTGCTGCAGAGGTGAGCGTTTCTCCACTTAGGAAAATGCTGATGAGCAGCTGTGGATTCCCAAAAACTTTTAAACCAACATTTGTTTTGCTTTAAATAATCAGAGAGAACAGACGGCAGCTGGGGCGACTGTTTTAATCTGTGTGAGGTGAGGTATTTTCTTTTTACTCATCAATTACTTTCCTTACATCTTCATTGTTTCATGAGTTCATAAACTGTTTGTTTGCTGTGTGGCTAAGATGGGAATATTTGCTTCAATTATGAATATTAAAAGTGTACAGTACGTTTGTGGCGGGGTGGATGGGAGGGGAGGCATTAGAATAAAGTCAGGGTAATGTGAGTGTGAGTGCTTGATTCAGTGTCCTGGTGAAGGTGCAATCCTGTAGTAAAATCAGCCGGACTTATCCTTCTAGATATTAAGATGAGCGCAGACACGGTGGAGCAGTCGGAGGCTCCAGCCCAACAGGCAGGTAAGGATGTTTCACCTTTATATTGCACTAAATCATCTGATAACAAACACACGCAGTTCACCAGAAATGACTCAGAGTCAGAGAGCGGTTTATTCAATTCACTTCCACCGAAATACTTTGTTTGCTTTTTGTCTCTGACGTTTTTATTTGGTTTGTTGTAAGGGAGTTTGACACATTCAACGTAAAACGTATATTTCAGAAAGCTTACTTGTGTTTGTCTTTCTTTAATGTGTAATTGTCTGGATTATTTGTGAAGATATTTGTAGAGAATTACCAACTACTGTCACTAAAACTCATTTCACTCATAGATGGTTATTTAGAGTAGGAAATGTCACAAAATGTAATTTAAAACAAAAAGGTTGGACTAAAAGTTGAAATACCCCAAAACATTTAAATGCTGTCATTTGAGAATTGTTTCACGATTAAAAATGACTGAAACGACTCGTAAAAATAGTTGGTCATTCATGTTCTGTCGCTCAATTGTTATCGTTATTAAGAAGTCTCTAGTTTGCTTTAAAAATATTTTGAATTCTACCTTTTATTGGCAACATTTTACTTTTTCATTCACATGTTGTATCACTGTGCAATGGTCTTTGGTGCTGT
This sequence comes from Notothenia coriiceps, assembly GCF_000735185.1. NCBI lineage: Eukaryota > Metazoa > Chordata > Actinopteri > Perciformes > Nototheniidae > Notothenia > Notothenia coriiceps. The sequence goes on from NW_011369951.1 coordinate 8,561,659, forward strand.
TGTTTTATATTAGGTTTTAGAAAGATGTGCTACTATATTAAATACAATGATGTTCTTCATACTGGTCCATATGATGCCTGAGGTGGTCTGAATAGAGCAGAGGTCAGTAACAGTAGAAGTACCAGAGTGTAGGAATACTCTGTTTCAGTAAAAGTCCTGTATTCAAAATGTTACTCAAGTGAAAGTACAAAAGTATTCTCATCAAAATATACTTAGAGTACCAAAAGTAAAAGTAGTCATTATGCAGATTGGTCCATTTCAGAATAATATATATAATATGTTTTATAATGATTGATCATGAAAGTGTTATCAAAGCTGGTAAAGGTGCTGCTAGTTTGAATGACTTTGTATACTGCAGGGTAGCTTGTGGATTTACTCCAGGTGGAACTAAAGTCTGATTTAACACTTGATTAGATTTCACATCATTCATCCANGTGTGCCTTGGCAGTCTCAGATTACTTTGTATACTGCAGGGTAGCTTGTGGATTTACTCCAGGTGGAACTAAAGTCTGATTTAACACTTGATTAGATTTCACATCATTCATCCAGATCTGTAAAGTAACTAAAGGGATTAAATAAATGTAGTGGAGGAAAAGTACAAAGTAGCATCAAATGGAAATACTCAGGTAAAGTACAAGTATCTCAACATTCTCAGTACTTGAGTAAATGCACTTAGTTACTAGAGGTTGCATTTTGACCTGTTGTAGGGAGGTGTGTGTGCGTGTGTGTGCGTGTGTGCGTGGGGGTGTGGGGGGGTGTGGGTGTGTGCGTGTGTGTGATATTGTGGCAGTTGGTAGCTTTACCAGTACGGCCCTGAGGCTGTTTGCTGAGAAGCGCTGGCTGCCGAGGGCCGAGAACGAGCGGCGACAAAACAAGGAACCAGAAAAAGTGGAACTATTATTTAGACAATCGCCCGTGAGAGAAGTTAACATCTCAATTTAATGGAAGTACTGGCTGTGTTTTTGTCAAAATATAGTAATCCCTTGTCAGTTTAAAGCTGAAGAAATGTTCCTGCCGCTCTCATTATCTGTCATTTGTTAGGAGCCATGAGCGCATTAAATGTTAGTTCATCCAGATTACAAGTTAAACACTTTTTCTCTCACATGCTTTTACCATAGCATCTCTGCATGCGGATAGTTTTGGTTTTACTTGTCAACGTTTTAAGTATGTTGGCCTTCAAGCTAATACAAAGTCAGGGAGAAGTATGGTGCTCAGAGCATTGCAAACAAATGACATTTAAAGCAAAAGCATTTTAGTATTAAGAGACTACTTCCTCAAAAGAAAAAACCATGTCACCATGACTTGGGACACTTATTTGTAAAAACACATTGATACATGGTGTTGATTATTTTACTATGTCATCGTGGGAGCAACAGAGACTAAATTCCCCTCACCTCCACTGTACCTAAAAAGACTCTCAGAGACAAACCTCACCAGATAAAACCCAAACTATCTGTGTGCTGAGAAAGCGCCACGGGTAAGCTATAGAGTTTTTATCATTTGGGTACACTGACCCTTTGACTTTGAAGTGAAGCAGGAGAGAAACGTTTTAATCCTGGTTCTCATATTAACAGCTGAGCGTCTGTGTAGTGAGTCTGATGACTTTGTCTAATCCAGTCTCTCAGAGTTGTACATTTAGGTATACATCTAATAGTTGAATCTAATCGTTTTTAATTATTATTGGTTGTCGGGTCGATGGTAGGCAAAGAAATGTTTGACAATGGAGATGAGTTTTCAGTCTCGTGTAAGGTAAAGTGTAGGGAAACATAATTAAAGTTAAGCTGACTAAGCCCATGATCTTCCCTGTATCGTGTGGGTGACCGTACATTAGCACAGGAAAGTCTCATGATGTTGTTTAAGAGCCAATATCATAGAAAATAAAGCTTAGTAAACATTTTTGCAAATAGCTTCTGTATTTATGGCAACTTTGTTTATTAAAAATGTTCACTCTCATGTTGAACACTTTGAGAAGTTTCTCATGAAATGCAAATGAGCATTTTTTAAAACATTATAATTAATATTTTCCATTATTTAAATGGTATTTGGTAGGATTTTTAATCTGGCAGATGTGTGACAATAAACATTCATGTGCTGGCCAACCTTCTGAGTTCACATTTATCCATTTGCATTTTTGTGTTGCTTTCTGCACTGATAGAGAAAAATAATAATTCCTATTCATGTTAGGATCACAGTGAGCAGTCAGATAGGAAGGAAGATAACAGCACGAGTTTCTGTTTGGAAAACCTGCATGCATTGAATACAAGTGAGTTAGAAAGATCATCACATACATACCGAACATTTTGAACCAAAAGTGCATGAAGTTAACACAGGCTGAGCTGATACTCTATTAGTATGTAGTGTGTTCAGACTGGAAAATAGAACAAATTAAAGCTGGTTTAGGCATTTAGCATACTATAGCATATGATATCCCGTTCCTTTACAACAGGAATGTCAAACTCAAATACACAGAGGGCCAACATTTTAAAATGGGTACTAGTCGAGGGCCGGACTGGTTCAATGTTTATTGCAAAACGTATTGAAATGAACTTATTGCACATATTAAACCTGGAACTAACACAGCTTAAATTATTGCCTATAAAAACAACATTAAGCATTTAATAATCAGTTGTATTAATTTCTTATGGCTCTATCTGCAGCTTTTCCAGAGTCATTTCTTATGATTACATTTTTCCACAGGCCAACAACAGCTTCAAAAAAACTATTTCCCTCAAAGAACAAACCAAACATGCCCTGTTGTCGAGAAAAAAAAAGTGCAGAAGGAAACATCCATTAAACTCAGTGTGCTGCTCTGTGATGCTAGTTCAAGCAGATACTTGGCATCTCATCTTGGGTGCAAGTTCATCAATGTTTGGGGTCAGGCTCTGAGCTGAGGAGACCCTCAGGATGGAGAGAAGGTGTGCGTGCAATATACCGGCGGGCCAGATCTAATAGTAATTAGAAATTATCCTGCGGGCCGAAATTAAATCCACCAAGGGCCTGATTTGGCCCCCGGGCCTTGAGTTTGACACATGTGCCTTACAACGTATACAGCCTAATAAAACAGTGATCCGAGGAAGAAGTTGCTTTCTAGCATTGGCGACTCACACCGCAGAGATAAGACAGGAAGACAGGTTTTTCCAAAAAAGACCGTATGATGATATAATCAAAGCCTTTCAGAGATTGAGAGATAATGTTGCTAATAGTTTAGCCTTATGCTAGCCGGGAGCTACCCGCTACTGATGAAGCAGCAGAATAAACTGTTAGCAGCTTTTTCCCTCTGTCTCTGCAACGCTTTCGCAATATGGTTTTTAGCTAGAGCCTCAGATCTCAGGATGTCATCTCAAAGGCCTTTACACGCCCGCAGGTTTACAAAAAGAAACTTGATTTTTCAATATGGTGAACAATTATCCTGGGATTTCTACCCAATGAGGCCAAAATGCAACTGTCTTCTGCTTTAAAGAAAATCATAATGTATAAAATCAGCTGGATTCTTCAGTTAAGTAATGTCCCATAATGCAATGCACAAAGGAAAACAAGGAGCTGCTGACATGTCTATATCTATCTATGACTATTATGGATTGTCCAAAAGGATATATTTACTTGCAACTTGCCCACTACTACCAGAGGTAGGAGAAGTACTCAGATCGTGACGTGTACTTGTAAAAGTAGAAATACCAGAGTCTAGGAATACTCTGTTACAAGTCCTGCATTCACAATGTTCCTTAAGTAAAAGTAGAAAAGTATTATCATCAAAATATAGTGAAAGTAGCGACAGTAAAAGTAGTCATTGTGCAGATTGGTCCATTTCAGAATAATATCTATGATATGTTTTCTAATGATTGATCATGAAAGTGTTCCCAAAGCTGGTAAAGGTGCAGCTAGTTTGAATGACTTTGTATACTGCAGGGTAGCTTGTGGATTTACTCCAGGTGGAACTAAAGTCTGATTCAACACTTGATTATATTTCACATCATTCATCCACATCTGTAAAGTAACTAAAGGTATTAAATACATGTAGTGGAGGAAAAGTACACCATGTACCTCTGAACTGTAGTGGAGTAGAAGAACAAAGTTGCAAAACATTGAAATAATTCAGTAAAATACAAGTAGCTCAAAATTGTACCCAAGTATAGTACTTGAGTTTATGAACTTAGTTACTTTACACCAGTGGCTATAAAGATGGAAAGACTAAGCCTTGCAAAGGGGCATGAAAATACATTTTTAAAATGCTCAACAGTGCTGCCAAAAATATAAACTGACTGCTACACAATTAAAATAAATTCCCCACACTTGTACTTATTTGCTGTAGGAAATATTCCCAGACGAGGAGATAACATACAACTATGGGGATCCTGCTTGGCCCTGGTGCTCAATAGTGAGGTTCTGTTCTCTTTAGGACCATCTGCTTAACTGCAGGGAAAAGGTGTTTGCATTGGTCTTCATGGTACTACCCAACTCAGCTCAGTTAAGCGGATTTCGAATTTATTCAGCCAAAAAAATTCGTACTGTTGGACCATTTTTTCTGGAATTCTCACCCCTGTTTAATACAAAGAAGAGTCAACTAATTGTTTTAAGCTCGTGCGTATCTTCACTTATTTACCAGGAAGTATGCTGGTGGGACACCGAAAGGCTGGAGCCGCAGGAACTCCAA
>NW_011369951.1:8566354-8567006 GCF_000735185.1 Notothenia coriiceps
AAAATAAATGCTTTTATATATTTCTGTTAGATGTGACTCTTTGGCGTTTCTGTTATTATTAACACTGCTGCTTTAGTTGTTCTGACTGCTAAAATCCTCTGTCATTCCGTGGGGTGGGGGAGCCGGGGGCTCGGATCCTTGTCACCTTTTTCATACCTGATGAGTTTGCATCCCTGTATGTTAAAAAGCCTCAGTCACCTTAATTCATGTAATAAAAACATCTCAGGTCAGTAACACTCAAAGCTAAATGTGCAATACCATGTTCAGCTATGTTACTATTTATAATGTTATTGTTGTTACATCAGAAGATGTACATATTGAAATGATTTCTTAACTTACAGTAGGCTATTTTTTACAATGTGTGTTGGAAGGATTTATTAAATTACAATGAATATTGTCATTGTTGAAGGCTTTTAGAGAAGGGTGAACTATAAGCCTGAATTACATAACATTTTATACCTAAAAACATAAAAGCCACAATAAATAAATCACAATTATTCTAGTTATTTTTACCTCCCGTATTGCTTTCAACCCACCAGCTTTTATGGTGTTGTTACGTCACTAACTGTAAGCTTGTCACATACAGTCTATGGTCACTCAGAGTAACCTACTGTTAATTTAGCTGCTGGAGAAGAAAGATCAGGGGGGGAGG
>NW_011369951.1:8567750-8568212 GCF_000735185.1 Notothenia coriiceps
ACATGAAATCTTGAGTCCTAGGTCCGATACAAAGACAAGACCAATACTGTTACCGGTCTCGAGTAGTACAACACCAGCAAACATTCTCAAACTACTGTTTATTAATTATTACGTCTGACATCGTCGTGACGGTGCCTGTATTCTACGTCAACCTAATAAAAATTGATGGAGGCGTTGGCGCACGTTGACAAATTAGTTCTCCGTCAGCTTAGTTGTGCGGTCTTTGGCACTAACCACACACACACACACACACACACACACACACACACACACACACACACACACACACACACACACACACACACACACACACACACACACACACACACACACACACACACACACACACACACACACACACACACACACACACACACAGGCTTCCTGCGCTCGCAGCTGATTTGCATGTCTTGGTCATTTCCATAATGGAAGTTTGGCTGTGAAGTGGGGGGGCAGTGACAG
>NW_011369951.1:8568241-8577163 GCF_000735185.1 Notothenia coriiceps
TGGGGGTGTTTATAGGTGTATTTGCATTGTGTGTCTCTCGAGCAGCCTCTGTCACACACACACACACACACACACACACACACACACACACACACACACACACACACACACACACAGAGTCCATATGGCCCAATTTGACATTCAAATGATGCAAGCTTATCCAGCACACCTTTAAACTCCCCTCCTCTGTCGGACTCTCTGCACTGCTGCTGCACACAAAGACTTTTAAACGTTTGTTATTTACGTAAGAAGTCCGCAGCAACTGCAGTTAATATGCTGCATGCTTGCAGAATATTTATTTTCCTTTTTACAAACCTTCACGTGTGTATATGAAACACCTAATACATTACTTACCAGGCTCTGCGTGTTTAAAAATAATGAAATTGGGATATTACCTCACTTTCAATTATTTATTTTATTATGCTTTATAAGTTATGGTTGCATACCTATGCTCGTATTATATATATAGTATATTTGCCAAAAAGCAAAACAATAAACCAAGATAGAGATGAAACTGAACTTACTTTGTTGTTTTTAATAAATTATCTATATATATATATTAATACTTGTGGCCATATTCAGCACAAAACTCTGATAAGAGAGACAGCATCCAGCACACTATACTTGCATATATGAATGTTTTATACCACAGTATGGTCCTATTCTTTAGTTGACACGTTTCTAGTCACAGTTTTGTTTTGTTTTTGTTATTATTCCATTTTTAATGTGTTTTTATTCAGTTGTTGTTGTTGTATCAAGGTGTTATGATTTATGGTTTTGACAATTTAATCAAATTAGAATTGTATATCTTATTTGTAATGCTATAACTCTGAATCATGTTAGAAATAAGATGCGTTGGCTGCAACATGATATCCCTTGGGTTCAAATATAGATCAAATTAAACAACATAAAAGCCAAAAAGTTAACTTAACTTTTTCAGGAAAAACGTTGTGTGTGTGTGTGTGTGTGTGTGTGTGTGTGTGTGTGTGTGTGTGTGTGTGTGTGTGTGTGTGTGTGTGGCAATAATGTAAATGCAGCCATGTATAAAAAAAAAAAAAGAATCAAATGTAATCTGTTGACACTGAATGTCTCACGTGTCTAATTTACCCTCGTCAACATTGAACACAAACAGACCTAATATGAACTTGAAGTCCTTATGAGCAACAGAGTGACATTTTATAACCTGAACCTCTTTCCCTCCTTTCTGACATTTAGAGCAAAACGGAATCGGCTTCAATCGACACGTGAGTAAAGTTTTAAATAAAGTGACCAAATTCCTACGAATAAGGATTTGATGAATGAGGTCTCTGTCACCTGGAGGATTTGGTTTTGAACATGATGCGAAACCCTTCCCCTGCTCAGACACAGTCATGTTTGCATGGAGCTCAGCGGGTGGAAATGTTTCAAGGTTTCACACTTTCATTAAAGTAACTTCATTGTGTTCCTTAGATAACTCAAACTGCCAGTAAAAAGTTAAGTTAAGAATGTAGTTGAGTGTAGAGTACAATTTTGTGGTTTGGCCACAGTATGTTTGTTAGATTATCAACGTGCATGGAGGCGTGTGGCGCAGTGGACTTGTGTGTAGGTGTTGGGATCAGGGGGTCACAGGTTCAAACCCCACTGCAGTCAGCATGTCGTTGTGTCTCTGAGACACTTCACCCCAAATTGCTCTTGTGGGGATTGCCCACAGTATTGAGTATGTAAGTTGCTTTGGATCAAAGCGTACAACAAGTAACATGTAATATAATGTACATTTCCAATAGTAAAAATAGAATTTTGGTTTCACTTGAGACACAAAGGGTGAGAGCGTTTACCTGGACTGATAAAAAGATATTTGTCAAAAAAAGTCAAAAACAAACGTAATCCAGGTGACCATTTCCTCAGAGAGTAATTCACAATCAAGTGTTATTGTATGGAAATGTTATAATGTTGTAAGAGACCAGGATGGAAGAAAGGTTTCAGTGGGATTGAGTTGAAGTGTCTGGTTTTGTTTTATGTTTGAGGAAAGAAACAAAGCTCTATGGCACACAGGGTAATTTGATATCAGCCTTTGGATACACAGACAATCCTTGAAAGAAAGAAGTGTATTCATGTTCTTTGTCAAACCTCAGAACATATTTAAAAGGTAATAACATGACTTTTTGTACCCGTAGTAAGGAACACAAATAGCTGAGAGCCATTGTACCTGGGACACAATGCTCAACGGACTGCAACGCAGCTAACATCCTGGGGACAAACTACCCGCTCTTTAGAAACATCTCAAATAGTTTGCAGCTGTTTGGATACTTATCCAAACAGCGTTTTTGGCGAGAGTATGGACAATTATTTCAGTGCGTGTTTTCAGGAAGTGGCATGGCTTTCGGGGGTGGGTGGTGCAAGAGAGAGGGGGGGGGGGGGGGAGAGGGGAGGGTTATTTGCATACTGGCTTGCCCAAGGGTAGAGAGAGCGTCTATCACTCTTTGTATCATGTTGAGTGACCAAACTGGTCCTGGAGTGTGTGTTTCTCTTCACACACACACACACACACACACACACACACGTCAACATGCAGTCATTTCCCCCTGGGATTATACACAGACAATGTTTCCCATCCTGGTTATGATTTAAGCTACTCTCGAGAAACCAGAGTTAATACAGTTTAGAGATTATTTACGGACAATGTTCTCCAGCCTTATTATTTATAAAAGTTAATACCGTTTTGGTTGTGCTTTCGGTGTTTTAGATAAAAACAGAGCAGATCATCGACTCGCCTCACTCAGTCGCCGCACTCAAGACATGCCACCTGCCGCAGAGCTCTGCTGGAGGTCAGCTGCCTGGGGTCTGTTGTTTTTTTAAAGCAATATTATTATCATGCAAGTATCAAGATTAGAAGTACACATTATGCCTCCATTTTTTGCATCACGTCCTTTACTGCTGTAGACAAACAAAGCTCTGATTGGCTGCAGGGTCTCTGCATATACACTAAACACACCGAGAGGGTTCATATTTTAATAAGTCAATTCATTGTTATTATACTTTTAACCCTCCTGTTGTCTTCGGGTCAAATCTGATCAATTTTCTACTTTCATCCATCATAACTTTTTTGTTTTACATTGGATTGCATTAAGGCCTTATGATATCCTTCACAGTAGACATTTGAACATATACAATTGCTGATCACCACTTTCATTGAATTGTGGATGATTTAGTCAACTTTGTACCACCATGGTGTTCCCGGTCAAAAATGACCGCCATAAAGAAAAGCAATTAGTAACCATCCGGATCAGATAAAAAAAACACACACACACACACACACACACAGAACAATTTGACACATTTCCCGCTCTTATGTGCCCATCCCCCCACATGGATCACACCTGGCACACGCAATACATGTTCAGTGTCTATTCTTTGTATATTTACAGCAGTTTTTCATGTATACCAGTAGTCTGATACAATATGTACAGTTTGAAAGGGTGTTAAATGACATTTGGTGATGATTCATGGTTTTTGTGTTAATGTAATAGCAGTTAAAACAGGACCGGTCAAATTTGACCGCGAACACCAAAGTAAGGGGGGAACAAAGACAATAGGAGGGTTAAATGATTTCATAATTTCTTGGCAGTGCACAAAGCCAAGTCATTCATTCCAGCTTCCCCCCACCTCCCTCCATAGTGCTCTTGTTGTAGAAAGCTTGTTTAATTAAGCTTTACATTAGCTAAGGGATTAGTTAACAAACCATGAGGATACACTTGCTTTGTAAGGGATTATGGTGGTAAATGGCTGTTAGAGAGGATTTAAAGAGATAATAGCATCTCATTAAAATATGCTATTGACTTTATGGAAAGTGTGTCTGGCTACTACATGCACACAAATATCCAAAATGTAGGTTTAAATAAATTGAAGCCACACATAACGACCTGTATATAGTAATTAATAAAACCGTGGCGTTAAAGTGCTGTTACTTCCTAAATGCAGAACAGTCACTGCTAACTCAACACTGAACATGTGCATATGAAACAGACACTGTGGAGGTAGCCTTTATTCATCAGTGAGTCAGGACTGATATTGTTATTGTTTGTTTTTTCTCTCTCCTCCAGGAGCTCACGTCTCTCCACAGCATGCAGCAGCTGGTCCTGATGCCTCCGTCTCACCTGACCTCCCCCTCCCCCTTCCTGCTCTCCCAGAGCCCCACCAGCCACCAAGGTGCAGCTTTTTAAGTTGTTTTCAGGGATTTAAGCCTCAATTATAGTTTAAAAAATAATTTGAGAGATGCCATTTGAGGGACTAACATTTGGGGAAATGTTCTTAATCAGACTTCTTGCAGAGACTCTTTTGAGAAGACCTACTCTCATGTTTGTATGATAAATATCAATATAAATCTGCTGACAGCAGCCGGTCATTTATGTTTACATTAAGACTGGAAACTGTGTAAATCAGCTAGTCTGATTCTGTCCAAAGGCAACACAATCTACCAGCTACCCTCATCTTACTTAGAATCACTCATTGTCTGTTTCACCTGTATAATAACCAAGGTATACAAATAACACATTGACATTTTAGCAGATAGGCTGTGTTCTAGGATAAGTGCAAACTATTACAAAATGTATTTTCTTTCTTTCCAAGAGTTTACATAAAACTGATATCATATGTCTGGATTTTAAATACAGAGCTGAAGTAAGGACATTGTTCGCCTAGCATATGATCAGGGGTGAAAGCAGGGCCTGTGCATAAATGTTTTATAAAGTCTGCTTTACAGCTAATAAAGTAATAGGATTTGTGATTTTAGGGGGATTCCCTATTGACGGACAACAGTATATCCATTCGCCCAACACGTCTGCATATGTCCAAAGTAAAAAGAAACACAGTGTGCTTTTGGTGGAAGATATTGGATCTATTTCTTGACAAACATCAATAGCTTCCAAGAGCATTGCACTCACAAACCAAATAATTGATCAAAACTTGTTTTTCTTCGCAGCACTTCTGCAGCAGAACCTGCTGAGTCAAACAAATCTCCTCCAGCATCAGCCTGGACTGGCTCTGACTCCACAGGTACATCCTGAATACTTCCTGTCGGCACACTCAGCACCAGTATCACACATCTCAACTGTTTTGCTTCACTCTCATCCACTATGGATGCAGCTGCAAAAACAATCCTAAAGACCTACTGTACAATAACTGCTCAGCAGAAATCAGACACAGTCAGAGACTAGATGTTGAACATAATCTAGCATTGGCAGCTAAAGAGACATATTTACCTCAGGAGTTGGTGGAGACCAAAAACAGAGCTAAAAGAATAAAATGGACACAAACTCTGCCTCACTAATGATCTCTCTAGCTCTGTTACTGCTGGATGTGCTGTCAGTTATATTTTGAGCTCGTTGCGGCTGCCATCTAGTGGCCAGAATGTGTTAGTTCAGGTTTAAAGTAAATAAATAGTAAGAAAGATAACAGCAATCCAAACATCTGACCAAGTAAATGTTAAGTATTTCAGATACGAAGATGTTTCCACAAGACAGTTAACCCTAATTTGTGTCACATTTTTCTGTGATGTCCCTCTGATCCAGGCAATGAGCCGCTCTGGTCTGGCTGGGCCGTCCATGGAGAACCACATGGACATGTCCCACCTGCAGATGCCCAAACACATGTCCGTGCCCCCCCAGGAAGAACCCTCCGACCTGGAAGAGCTGGAGCTGTTTGCTAAGGCATTCAAACAAAGACGCATCAAACTGGGATTCACACAGGTCAGTACTGCAAGTGGAAAAACCACGTGTTACCTCTTGAAAAAAAGACTTCAACATTATTGTTCTTGCCTAACTCCATGGTGAACAAAGTGTTGATAAATGTACTTCATTTGTGTGTGTTTTCACAGGGAGATGTGGGCCTTGCAATGGGAAAACTGTACGGGAATGATTTCAGTCAGACCACAATCTCTCGCTTCGAGGCTCTCAACCTCAGCTTCAAAAACATGTGCAAGCTCAAACCTCTGCTGGAGAAATGGCTGAGTGATGCAGGTACAACACACTGACCACCATTTTTTATTAATGTACCAGGGATTATTCTGGAGGGGCTAGAAAAAAAGGATAGCAAACGTACAACTCAATGAAATTGTCTATATAAGAAAAATGTAATGCTGAAAAACAACTTGGCCTATAATTTAGAGTGAAAAGCCAATTAAGAAATGTCATTAATACTTTAATAGTAGTTCTGCATCACAAATACAACTGTGACATGCATTGTTGTTCAAAGTTGACGATGGATGTCTATGTTGTATATTGATCTGTTCACACCAGAGAACTCCCCTTCTGACTCGATGAGTAGCACTTCTCTGCCGCCCCTGATCGAGGGGTACGGACGCAAACGGAAAAAAAGGACAAGCATTGAAACAAACATCAAGATGACTCTGGAGAAACGTTTCCGTGAAGTAAGTTCACGACTGAATCAGAGTTTAACAAGTCTCAATAGTGAGGGCTTTCTAAGTTATATCGTTTGTTGTTTAGGAAAATAAAAGTTAAACTGTTCTGTTGATTAGATTACACATGTTGTGCTTTTATCTTAATGTGTGCATATGTATACATGTGTCTGTTGATTGCGTATATGTAGGATATACATATTTTTTATATATATTTGTTTTTTTGTATTCGGGATTGTGGAAAACGGTATTTCGATCTCTCTGTCTGCACACAAACTGAAAGATTGACAATAACTTTGACTTTGATTAGATTCAACTGTATTGTCGTTGTGCAGAGGACAAGGAATGGATTACCTTAAAAATGTACAGGCTTAACTTTTTAATTTATTTTCAGAACCCTAAGCCAAACTCAGAGGAGATAACTCTGATCTCGGAGCAGCTGTCCATGGAGAAGGAGGTGGTTCGAGTTTGGTTTTGTAATCGGCGTCAGAAGGAGAAGAGGATCTATTGCCCTGTGACGAGTTTATCCGTCAAGAATCACAGCTACAACTCCAGAATGGTTAGCCGTCTAAAACATCCATCTCTTTTATATAAAAATGGGAAATAGTATTGAAAACACGCTGAATTCATAAGTGGAACGGTCCTTTTGACAGTGTAATATTATTTTACATTGTTATGGTATTCTATTTTGATCACTAACACCTGAATGTAAGTATGTTGTAGTGTTGTAGTTTGTCAACGTGGAGACAATTGTTGCATCTTTATATACTACTGAGTAGAATAGGATACTGCTTTAAAATGTTGAGTAGGCCTACGGATGTATTATGAGCTAAATGTATTTCATGTATCAAAAGTTAATGTCTTCATAATGCAGAATGGCTCCTTTTAAATGGTTATGGTATTAGATTTGTATATTCTGTTGAATAGGTTTAAAAAAGCAAATATATTGCACAGAAATAAAAAGAAGTTGGCTTTATCTTCATTTTCACTGTTTCAGGCCGCAGTATCCAGACCATACAGTCCTCTGGCTTCAGGCGGAGGCAAGTACAAGTGTTTTACATTCAAATATTGATAAAGAGCCTCTTATGTGCCTCCTTTTAGAAAGCACTTTGAATTGCTTTGTGGTGAAAGGTACAAATAAACTTGCCTTGCCTTCCTATTGTGCAACACAGTCTCACGGCATTTCGTGTTATAGTCACAAAATGAATCTATTGATTCGTGTTCACCAACACGATTTTGCCATTTTTTTCGTGTCACACAGAACGATTTTAAAAGCAAAGTAAATAATAACAGATTGGAAGGAAAAACAGATTTAACAGATTTCAGTATTCTGACACAGAACGATTTTAGAAGCAATGTATTTCTATTGGTATGTTTCGTGCCTGCACCAAATAATAACAAATTAGAAGGGAAAAAAAGATGACAACGAATACAGATATCAGTATTCTGAGGCCCCCCATTTCTTTTCCTCGTGGACGGCAAAAAAACTCGGACATTATACAATTTAAAATAAAGGATAGGTTTAGGCTTAGGGTAAGATATTGAGTAAGAAAATGTTTTTATGAACCACACAGCTTCTGGTATTCCAAGACCCGACCGGACAAAAAGACGTGGTGCAGGCACGAAACATACTACCAATAGAAATACATTGCTTTTCAAATGTTCTGTGACACGAAAAAAAATACGAAAATCGTGTCGGTGGCCATGAAATCAATAATTAAATTAATTCCGTGACTAATAACACGAAATCCGGAGACTGGGTTTGTTTTGGTAACCTGATCATATTTCTCTATATTTGTACTGACACTGGGGTTTAATGTTCTTACACAGGTTCCCCCTGTGGTGAAAGTTATATTGTTGACCTTGGAAATAACATTTGTATCTCTTTTTCCCTATCAAAATCCAATTTGCACAGATAGCAACACACACATATTGGTGGATTTCGCATGTGTTGTGATTACATTTTATAATAATGTGTTTACCGTTTTCCTTCCAGTTTCATCATTCCCTCCAAAGCCAGTGGGAGCCGTGAAGGCTTTCGCCCAACGTGACCGTCCGCCTCCTCCTCAGCCTCCCGTCTCCTCTGACGTCTCAGGTTAACCCGTCCTACCAGCGCACCAGGGTGAGAAGCCGTTTACTAAAAAAAACAAGCTGCATGATATCTGTTCTTTAAAACACTTTTCCGATATAGAACACAAACTTTCAGCTGGCCCCCGGCCAAAGAAAATTTACATGTGCTGGTTGCAGGTTTTGTAAAGCATTGGGCCGAATAAGGCCAAGGCAGGTTCCTTTGTTGTTTGTGGTTTGTAGCTAAACTACGGCTAAACTAAACTGCCTAATTTATGAAGCTACGCAAAGACGGTTAGCTTAGCTTAGCATAAATACTCGCAACTGTGGGAAACCCAGCTAGCCAAAGCGATGAAAGTGTACCTTCCAGCATGCTCCTTAAATAAGACTTTTAACACGTTAATCTTGTACATTTAATCTCCCTATAAAAATAAGGGTAAATACAACAGTGTGTGGAATTTCAT
>NW_011369951.1:8577176-8593740 GCF_000735185.1 Notothenia coriiceps
CTGAGTTGATAACCAGCTTCGTAGGACCGCTTAGCGACATTGCGTTTAGGGTTAGTTAAGCCGGGTAAATCAAACATATCCAGGGTCTGTTGAACTGGCTTCGTCGTACAGGGCACTGGAGGCAGTAACGTGTAACTCAGCAGAATCTGAGAAGAGCAGCAACAGCTGCAAAGAGCTGTGCCTTTTACTGGTTACTTCACTGTGTTCCCTTCATTAGAACCGCTGAATAGAGATCGAGGCTGCTACGTTTAACCACACACACCTATACACACATCGAACTACCAGAGTATTCCCCCTCGTTTTATGAAGGAGATCTCCTGTCACCAGCGCGCATGATGTGTGTGTGTGTGTGTGTGTGTGTGTGTGTGTGTGTGTGTGTGTGTGTGTGTGTGTGTGTGTGTGTAAATCTGGTTCTCCATAGTTATATGTGTATTCCCAAGTGAAAGACATTCGTTTAATCTTAATCTCAATGTGCTATAGTCCTGCCGGAGTGCACCGGAACGAACGACACTATCATAAACAAATGCCCACACACACACACACACACACACACACACACACACACACACACACACACACACACACACACACACACACACACACAAAACGAGGCCACGCTTTATTAACTCATGCGCACGCTTTATTAACTTGTGCGCAGGCTTTATTAACTCGTCCGCACGAGTTACTAAAGCGTTCGCACGAGAAGGTATCTCGTGCGAACGAGAAAGTAAAACGTGGCCACGTTTTATTTATTGTTCTCTCTATGAACCTCGGCTCCGTATGTCTTTAACATAATGGCATAGTTTTGAGCACACATGATTTTAATATGTGCAACCGATGTCCATATTTTTTTATTACTTAAGTCCAACAGACTTTTTACAGTGAAGCTTGAATAAAGAAATCCTGTTGCTTTAACAGGTACAAATGAAATATACTGAGCATATTACAAGCCTAAAATGAACACAAAAAAGTCATGTTGGTTTAACATAGGGTAAATGAATATACCCATATTAAAGGAAATATTCAAATGAACATAACAATTTACTGTTTCTTTGACATAAAATAGTTGTGTGTCTTTAACATAATGGAATAGTTTTTAGTACACATGTTTTTAATATGTGCAACCGATGTCCATATTAAAATCATGTGAATCCAACAGCCTTTTTTTTCAGTGTAGTTACTTCACTGTTTTGCAGGTTACTTCATGAACATTCTTGTGATAATAATATCGACGGCCACTTGATGCCAGTGTTTCCTTTCAATAGAAACAAAGTCCCAAAGGCAGTCCGTTTAAGTTTGAAATACTTGAAGTTGATGGCCAGTGTTCAAAGCTTCTACCTCGTCTGTGTTGTTCCTTAACAACAAAGTGTTTGTTCTGTTTGTTTAGTATTCAACTCTAAGAATCTGCACCTTTTTGGTACTGATTTTAATCTAGAACTGTTCACACATCGTACAGCATATTGTTGTGGACACCCTATTTGAAGTAGTAATTTGTATATTTTGTGAAATAGATTTTGAAAACTGACCGATCAAATGGTCAAACATTGTGATTTCCCTTCTACTTTAATGTTCATGTAATTTACAAGTACCCAAGTTCATGGGAAAATGTAGCAACACAACTGGAAGTCCTGCGTAATGCTTCCTGAGAGGAGGATTAATCTTGTCATCTCCCTTACACCATGGAATAGAGTAGTGACGCCTGAAAATGGTAATTTGTTCTCCACGGGGAGTCCAAATGACTCGATTGGGGGGTGGGGGATTAAATGGTCTATTTGGGGGCAGAGAGGGTGGATGCCAGGGGGATTATCCTGTTAATACATATTTGCTTCTGTGTGACGCTTGGCCCCAAGTTTCTATTCTACTCTGAGGATATGATTCGGACATTTGGATTTCTGTTCTTGGCTTTATGGACGGACAACTGCTATGCTTGTGGACCAATGGGGGGGGGGGGNNGGGGGGGTGCTATTGGAGTATGAAGCCCTCTGTATCGCGAATGTCACCGGAGGGGGGGTGTGAACGTTGTGATCAGCTGCTTTAGCGCAGTGCTGTACAGACCGACGTTAACAGCAGCCTTGTCTGTGCACACGGAAACCTACTCTGTCGTCCGGTGATCTAACCGCCTTCTGGAAAAGCTTCACAAGTACGTTGGTACGCAAATGCGCTTTGTGACACAAGTGACGGTAGGCTACGCATTTCAGATTGTTGCCGTACCACTTATGTGCACCCTGGCCCTGACTATATCATGGGGGTGTCAAGTCGTCAAACTCTCATGATTTATGGTAGACTGAAAGGTTGAAAAAACACCAGTTTTTGTTTCAGTCTGCAGCTTTATTTCCGTAACTCACGACTCCATCACATGTATAATTCCCGCGCTTGCGGATATAGTACATCACAGTGTAAGCCTTTGTCAGCATGCAGTTTACTAAAGCGCCAACAGGCGTCACTATATAACAGGCATTAACAGATGCCCATATCTGTAACATCTCCTTTCCTTTAGCTGTAAACAACATCAGCATGTCACTTTAAAGTGCAGGTAAGTGCTACATTGTGTAAAGCTAACACTTTAACATTGTCAACCTCCAAGACATGAAAACAATTACAATACTGTTTAACCATGCAAGTACCGATACAAAACTATATTATTATAGTTTTGTATCGGTACTTGCATGGTTAAACAGTATTGTAATTGTTTTCATGTCTTGGAGGTTGACAATGTTAAAGTGTTAGCTTTACACAATGTAGCNACCAAAAAATCCCGGTTTTTTATGGTTAAAGAACTAAGAAAACCGGGATGTTGATTACTTTGGTTAAGTTTTGTTAGAGTCCCAGAAAACCCAACCAGAGGAAGACCATTCCGCTTATGTGGAGTGAGAAGTTTTTATTTCTTGGGGAACAGGTTGGGTCCCCGTCAGCGCGACTTTGGACTTTTTTGTAAGCTCCGAATCGGGGTGTCACCCGCCGCCGCGGGCCGCCGCGATGTTCACCTTAAAAGAATGACGTCTGGTGAGGGGTGTGCGTTGTGGTTGTGTCACTTTTTTTAGTGGTGCTGTGCAATGTTACTCACGGTGCTATTAACTCGAGGTGGGCGTAATATCCCAATTGACACCCGATGGACACATGATTTAAGGAAATGTTCAAACTTGCCTCTGATCGTAACAACACCGGGCCATTCTTGAAGGCATCTTAAGCCATCGTATGACCGCCGGTGGAGTTTCTCAGGCTCCGGCAGAAACTTTGTCAAAAAATTGCCGAAGGACCTTGCGAAGGTTCATTTTCGTGTTGAATTTGTGTGTCCATTTTGCCCTTCGTAAGGCACTCGTGTCAAATTGTGTCATCTTCGTCTGATTATCGATGCCATCGGGCATTTTTTGCCTCACGAAGACAATACGAAGGAAACAAGAAGCTGCAAGATTGTCTTAGGAAGGCAACGCGACTACGTGAAGCCCTCGCAATGCCGTCGTGTAGCCATCGTATTATAGTACGATGACATCGAGATTGCATTTATTGCACAACAAACCAAACATGTAAACATATTATGTAAATAACCCAATTTGTGTTCTGTGAAACTGAAAAGGATTTGATATTGTTTTTGTTACTTTCGTTGCAGTTGTATGTCTTAAATGTAATTCAGGTTAACTTCCTGTTTTATTTAGATGCTTTTATTTTGAAGGCAAGTTTACGCTGTTGACAGGAAGTTGTTGTTGCTATGGAAACAACATCACGGCGATAAGTAACATCTTCTAATCTACATATAAAAACGGAGAAAGTAAAGAATGATGTGTATCTTTAAATCGTGTGGCCTTCTGTAGGTGTCGTACTTGCTTCGGCTGTTGCTTGGCTGTTGACCAAGTTCAGGGCCATCTTCGTGCGAAATTCATAATTCCATATTCGTGTGTCCATCTGGTGTCAATTTCGGGACAGTGTGACAGGGGCTTAACCACCTGCAAAAACAAGTCATCATTCAACTATTCACAAATATTCATTTAGTGGTCCCTCCTGCTTAGGTAAACTAACATTCACACACATTCACATACAGTTGGCCATGCCATAGGGAGTCATTTGGGATTAACAAATCTTGCCAAAGGACACATCAACATGTTGACTGCAGGGGGTGAGGATCAAACCACCAACCGGTCAATTAGAGGAAGAGCAGCCAACCAATATTGTGATATTTAATTTCCTCATTATCGCCCTGTCTTGTTTTACAGTTTAGTTTTGTATCCCCGTATATGGTACTTATTTCAGTTTGTGTATCCATTGTCTCCTAATCCTCTTCCGTGCTTGCTATGCACCAGAGAGAGGTGTATTTAAAGTGTGGAAACGATTACAAGCCCCCGCTCAATATTCCAGGTAAGAAGAGTGTGATCAAATATACATTTGTTTATGTGAGAGCTCCACTTACATCCAAATACAGCGTTGGTAATCAGCAGCCACACTGTTGAATTTCAGGAATGAGGATGTGGCGAGGGAGACATCCACGGACCCTCGGAGATAACACCATCCAGACTCCAATGTCTCATCTGTCACACGTAGATTGCTATTAAAGCTGTCTGAGAGCATTGCCATCATCTAATTAGAAAAGTGATCTCTCTCCCTGTCTGTCTTGTTGGTTAAATCTCTCTGCCACCTCTCCCGCTCTTTGTTTCCTCTCTGTTTACCTCTCTGTCTCTCTCTCTCACTCCTGCTTACTTCATCGGTCATGCCAATTGATTTATTTGAGAAAAGCCTCTCATGGTTTTCGCCTTGATGTGTCTCGTGTAATTAAAGGCCAAATTGTTTTGATGCCAGTGTAATCACATTAGTGTGTTATTGCGGGAGAGTAAAGATGGGAAGAGAGAAGGGTGAAATTGGACTTTTTTTGCTTCACATCCACAACCTGCTACCACAGTGCAAATGTGTATGTGTGTGTTGTGTGTGTTTGGGTTTGTTATTATGAGCATAGAGCTGCCAGTGGTACTCAAAATCCGGGCCCTTATAGTGTTCCACTAGCCTTTCTGTCAAATGGTGAAGGAGGGCAGCGCTGATAGACACAGCTAGTCAGAGAGAGGTATCTGTGGCAGTGAGAAGATTTGATTTGGTAGTGCTTAATATATACATGTATGTCAATATGAGGGAATACGATTTCATTTGGACTATTCTGAAGTTCTGAATATTAAAAAGATGATAAAGGAGATAAGGATGGTGGTGGTGGTGGTGGTGATGATGATTGTCAAGGATTAGGATGGCAAAATATTTGAGTAGGTAAAGGTTGAGGAAAAAAATAACCTTATTTACCCCAAATATATTGTTTTAGGATTGGCAATAAAGTCAATAAAGATAAAAAAAAATGTGTTAATTATATATAATATAAACATAAAGCCTAATTATAACTTAATTAACAAATAACTTCAAAAAACAGGTTGAGGGATCCATTGACAAGGAGGCAAATGCCTTCCTTTCCACACTGCAGGCATTTATAACCATTTCAGCGAGTCCATAGTTAAATGCAGGGGAGCAAAGACATTGCTCTAAACATGGTTGAAGAAGCCGGCACATTTACTAAAGCTGGTTTGATTCAGCCGCTCAACCCTTTTCCAAGTGGAAAGTGAGCTGCATGACACTGACAACAGTAGGATTTACACTGTTACAAATAACGATTACTTAATTTAACAGTTAGATGTACGTCTTTGTCGTTCTGTGCCCTCACAAAGATGATGATGATGATGATGGTGTGGGTGCTTATAATAATAATAATAATAATAATAATAATACATTACATTTATATAGCGCTTTTCCTGGTGCTCAAAGCGCTTTACAAGCAAGTAAAACAAAATTAAAAAGTGCTAAGCTAGGTGGAATAAGGGCGAGGGGTTAGTGGATTAGGAGTTGAAGGCAAGAGGGGAAAGGTGAGTTTTGAGGGATTGTTTGAATGATGTTGATGTTGGTGATGATGAGGTTGGTGATGATGATGGTGATGATGATGATGAGGCGGCTAGTGGTTATTATGGTACAGGTGATGATGATTTTGGTGGTGGTGGTGATGATGATGATTATGATGATGATAGTGGTTATAATGTCAATGATGATAGTGGATGTGGTGGTGATGATGATGATGGTGGTTAAGATAGTGGTGGTGCGATGATGATGATGATGATGATGATAGTGGTTATAATGTCAATGATGATAGTGGATGTGGTGCTGATGATGATGGTGGTTAAGATAGTGGTGGTGCGATGATGATGATGATGATGATGATGATGATGATGATGATAGTGGTTATAATGTCAATGATGATAGTGGAGGTGGTGGTGAGGATGATGGTGGTTAAGATAGTGGTGGTGTGATGATGATGACCATTTCAATGGTTGTGGTGATGATGGTTATGATGATGGTGGTGTGTAAGGAGGAAGGAACGCAATGAAGGAGGGATGAAGGGATGTGGGTAAAGATGAGTTTGGAAGGGGAATCATGGTCGGATGTGTTGACCCGGTATAAGCAGCTTAGCAGGTGTTAGGATGTGGTTGAGGCGTGAACTAATACACTTAATTTACTGGGCTGATATGCTTTTTCATGTTGACAATAATGAATGAAGACAAGTCATCAGTGTCATTAAGTGTTGTAATTATTTGTTCTATTGCCTTTACTGCTTGGCATTTTCTGTCTTCTCTCTAGTCTCTGCAACTGTATTTGATTCTCGTGCTGAAGTTTATCATGTACTCAATATTTACTTATCTGGAACATTTTAACACTGATTCAAACGTGCAGATAGGCCCTGAGATATTCTAAACCCAATCTGTTGACAGCAGTAGGAGTCAAACCAAACGGCAAGAGTTTACCTTGAGTTCCTTCCATTACTTCCGACATTCAGCAGACATTGACTCTGGTAAATCCCTTCAGTGCTTCGGTCCTTTCTAACTGAGTCTGAGTTACAACATCAGAAAAGGCTTTTTCCTGTCCTCCTCTTCCTCCTCCTCATTCACCTTGTGTGTTTCTCTCTTTTTCTATCGGTCTGCTAAACGTATTTCACTCTGCTCATTACAATGTAGTGAGATGGCTTGCTGCTTCAATCGATCCCCCTGTCCACTCTCATTTACTTCACACCGCATCCTGCTCCTAAAGAGCTTAACTGACTTTGTCCTGCCTGCTCCTCCTCTCTCATGTTTCTTGTTTTTGATTAGCATGATGTGTAAATAAGGCCAAAAGCTCCCATTGGTAAGTGCCAGTCTGTTTATTGACGCATTTGGTAATTTCTCCCATAAATCATCCCAAGGTGACGACAGACTCTTGGGTTTTGTTTCTGGATGTTTAGCATGTGCACTCCTTACACATTTACTATCTTGAAGCTGTATTGTTTATATAACTTTAACATATTTATCTACCATTATATTAGGTTTTTATTACACATGTTGGTAGATCTTGGAGAATCAGTCTTTGTCTTGGGTTCATGGAGGAAAGGATATAAAACAATGCATTTAAGCTGGACTTTTTATGGAAAATCCAATACCTCTAGATAGTTTTGACATGTTTTACATATGTCCCACCATCCTGCTGGTATACCCTTCATGTCTGTGGGTATTGGGAGAGATAGTTTGTTCCTTTATGCTTATGAGGAAACTCATGAAGTTTGTTAGGTCGGATTTTGTCTTGCGAAAATTAATGGCTTTGGAGTTATGATGGAGGAGTGGGGGCACAACAGAAAGCAAACATGACTGTAGAGGTGGCTAGAGAGGCTCAGAATGCACTTCAGTGTGTGGATGCAAATGTTTTCTATAAAACAGATGAAAATAATCAGTCCTAATGATGTTACCGCACCCCGCTGTGCAAACCCTTCTCCAACCAGCATTCAAGTAACACACACACACACACACACACACACACACACACACACACACACACACACACACACACACACACAAACACACTTATTATTCACACAAGAGAAAGTCAACACGACAAACACATTACACATCACACAAACCTAGTATTTGGATTTTAAATCATATCAAAACTGCAATTTTAGTTTTTTCTTAATTTATATCACAACAGTGAGCATATTTTTTTAACTCTACTAATTCATGCTATTTGTATGGCTTGTTTTTATAAAAAATAAAATCAGCTCTAATTATTAGTACAGTATGTTCTGTTGTGTTAGTATTGTCTGTTCTTTTTTTAATAATTTAAGTCTCATTTGTTTATCTTTTAAATTCCTAAACGTCATACTACATTTAATGTTGTGTTTGCCCATCATAACTTGATTCTATAGAAAAACATGCTCCCACTCTGTTTTGAATCATGCTTGTGGATGTAAGCAGATTTCCGGCTTTGATTTGTTGAATAAGTGTGCACGTGGACACACACACACACGAAAACACACCCACACACACACGCACAGCTCCCATGGGCTTTTCCATTGATGGAGTGCATAAATTGGATGCCATTTGTGAAAATGCTGTCATAGTGTGTGTCTGTATGTAAATTACTTCTCACACTCGGGAGTAAATTGAACGTGGGTGCAGAAAAATGGAACAGTGAAAAAAAGAGAGACAGAAAATAAAAGAGCATAAAGCAGGAGCACCCTAATGGAGAGAAACAAACAAATGTGCATCCAGTGTTTCTCATCAACTTTGAGTGACTGAATTTTCTCATTTGTCGCCGGTTTTTATTAGCCGTACAGTCGGCAGTAACAGCATATTTACTAAGCCACAGTGAGGAGCAGCAGCTGTTGTATCCATGCTTACATATTGGACTCTCTGTAGGCTTCGGTCTTTTTTTCAGAAGAGGAATGCATGTGATATTTGTTTACTTCTCTTTTTTATTGCCAGACAAATCAATACGCCCAGACATTGTTAATACAGTTAGAATATCTTGCTTCCTGCTGCTGTGGATGCAGTTTTTTATTTGGCAGCTGGATGGAGTTAAAAGAAGGAAACCAAACCATGGATGATAACACACATGATACGTCTGAAAAACATTTAAGTAAGGGATATGTGCAGCGAGGCGGTCATTAATGAATAAGAACACGATTCAGGTGTTCTTTTTCCCAAATGACTGCCGTGCTGTACATAATCCTGGTTATTACAAAGCCACATTCAAAATTAACCGACAATTTTAATCCCATTAATAATTAATTGATTGACTTAAAGTATAAAAATAGTCCATAGTGCACCAACGGCTCGAACTGTGGCAACAACAACGTAAGTTAAAATGTTTTCCACTAACACATCCTTAAACAATGCCACAGCAGCCAGTGTTTACTTCCTGTCTTCCTTCTTCTGGGGATTTCTCTGACGTCCAACGCTCTGTCTTTTAACTTATTTCCTCCCTTGATCCTTCTTAGCAACGGTAATTATTTTGCTTATCAGCAGTGTGTTATTTAAGCAATAGCTCACGACAGGCCGTGGTGTATGCTCATTATATCACAGCTAAGGGGCGTGGTTCGGCCCGACGCAAAGCGGAGGGTCGACAACCCCCAAGCAGTTTGCTTTTCAGCCCAACTTTATACTGCTTTTCTGAAACGCGGAGGGAGACTGACTTGTTGTGAAAAGTAACTTACAATTCTACCCGTGGTATACGCTCAGTAGCTATATCACGGCTAAGAACCAATCAGATTGCTTGATTTGACTTGTCCGTTTTATATAACGAGTATTAACAACCTCTGAAATTACCAAATGTGCTAATCAAAATCTTGTATCCAACTAAGCCTTGTACTAAACAGTTATTTACTGTATTATAGTCAGGGGTGCACATAAGTGGTACGCATGCGCGGCAACAATCTGAAATGCGTACCGTCACTTGTGTCACAAACCGCATTTGCGTACCGACGTACTTGTGAAGCTTTTCCAGAAGGCGGTTAGATCACCGGACGACAGAGTAGGTTTCCGTGTGCACAGACAGGGCTCCTGTTAACGTCGGTCTGTACAGCAGCACTGCGCTAAAACAGCTGATCACAACGTTCACACGCTCTGTGGTCACGAAGCTCTGCTCTGCACTCCACTTAGCTGATTGATATGAGAAGAACATTTGTAAAAAAAATAAGGGGTTGAGTTTTTAGGATTTTAGTTCACCCATTGTGGTTTGTCTGACCAGTATTGATATCTGGAACATGTTTATGGTGTGCAGTGCAACATCTACTGAGCATTGCTCCAGATGTACATGGAGGATTATATAACCGATAATATCAACGGTCTCCTGAATGTAGATGAAACCTGGATGGATTCACAGGTGTGATCAGCACCTTGTGGGACAGGGCCTGCCCTTGGCATAGGCAGTATAGGCGAATGCAAAAAAAGTATGAAATAAAAAAAAAAATCTTATATCTTAAACTAATAGAACTACGCCTATATTGCGTACAGCGCCAATGAACTATGGCACCCCCCCCCCCTGTTCGTCACTATGGAGGGTGTGGTAGCAGGTATGTAATCATTCAGAAACGTACACTTTTCGAATTAAGGTACAGACATATCGGGACGTCAAGCAACACACTTAGTTACCAAGGAGCTAATGTCTAGTATATGAAAGGTAGTTGAGATAATGTTAGGTGTTGATTTGAAGAAGTTAGACTGACGTTAAAGTCAATACCTGTCTGATTTAGGTTGTGAAAATTCATTTTCTTTCTCTAGGTGTGAAATGACTCGAAGACAATGAGTGTATGAAGAACGAAGCAGCGCGGTGAGAAGAGGGTGTAACAGTGGACTCAAGGCTCCCGGACGCAGTGTCTTGTTTCTGTTGTCTCACCTTCGAGTTTGTGAAGGAGAATGTGCGTTGAGCTGAAAAAGGGCTAACGGTTAGCCTAGTAAAGGCTTCTAAATAACGTTGATTACGTCCAGCTTTATGAGTCGTTTTGCATATGGTTATTGTAGTTTTCAGTACGTCAGTTTTATAAGTGTGCATCAGGACTATGTTTGTGCTAGACATTAGTCTGTACCCTAGGTTAAACGATGCCTAAACGTTCTAAAAAATATGTCGACTCTTGGTATTCGAATTTACATGTGGTTGCGTAAACCCTTCCTCCCGATGTGGTGTCGGATAATTGGGTGGTCCTTGTTTCCCGTTTAATTTGTATTCGATGAAGACAACCTTCAACCATAATTACGACGCGTCCTCGCACCCTGGGATTTCGCTAATTACAAAGAGAGAGAGTCATGAGGACGGGAGGGGGACGTACCACATTTGTTACGTGCGTTAGGGGGACATAGGTTAAAATTTTTGGTCCGTTCAGCTCTCACCGCACTTTTCTCCCTTACCCCCGAGCCCCGCCGGTACCCCTCCTTATAGTGTATCTAGTTCCAGGGTGTACTCGCCCAGGGCTGTGTGTTTGTTTACAGCAGGATAGTACACTTTTAGTTATCATATGCGATCACGCCTCCGTGAAATAAAAAAGGAAACACGTTTGAGACCAACATAACTATGGTGTAGTGACTGGCATTGTTCATGGTGGCGCTTCTCGTAGTGAGATCCGTCGCCGTAACCTCCATTAGTTATACCTCTGTATCCCTCACATCCACAACCTGGCCTCTTCTACTTTTTCCTTATATTTTTTTGTTTGTGTTGTTTTGTTGTGTTTTTGCTTTGGGCCGTTTTGTAAAAACGCGCGTTTAGATGAAGAAAATAAGAGTTACAGTCGGAGTTGTACTTTGATTCATGATTTCTTCTCGTGTAGCTAAGACTTCGCTGTGTATTTCTCTCTCGCGACACGTGGTCATTAAGTGATAATGCTTGGGTATGGTTAAACATATATGTGTTATGTTTATTGGAAAAAAAAGGGCGTAACGCGTGTCCTTTTATCTTGCCAACAACAGTATGTGCAATCTGGCCGGGAGTAGGGGGTCTTAGACATACCATTACTCTATAGTACACGTTTATTACATATTATACATTAAAAAAACCTTTTTTAGATTTCGGTAAGGAGTACACGAGAGAATGAATTGGTCCTCCGGACGCCCGAAATCAAGACATTAAACCATAATAGTTATTGTGAACGAGGGTTAGATACACTTCTTTTCTTCCCTTTGCTTCCACCTCACTAACACACCTAGTACAAAAGCAATTCCAATATCTACTTTAACGTTTACCTTCTTAGAACCACCGTTGATTCAAACAAACATTACACGTTGGACGTCATAATACACCTAGAACGGTACCTTGGTCGTCTGCTTAGTAAAACGCTTCTTTTTTCGTTAATTTTTGGTGACTATCTGGGAAGAATTTCAACCTCCCACCCTTTGGCTTTTTTGAAAATAGACATGTTACCTTTATGGAAGTCAGTTATCGTTCGGTAGTCAGTAAACGTCTGTAGTACGACACCTTTAACCGGCCCCCGGTCTCCCATCCCCGTCGGCAACAAGACGGGAAACGTAGCGAAGGCCCTAGTATGTGTGTTAGAGTACCAATGCACTAGTCGACGGCCTGTCTGTGTGGAGGTGAGGGAGTAGGAGTGAGTCACAACACACAACACACACCAAGCACACCACACACACCCAAACCGCACACACCACCACACCACAACCACACACACCTGGTCACAGGCAACCAGTCACAGCAAATGTGTTAGAGAAATAGTGACGATGTGAAGTATTTTAGTTTGTACTTGTGTCTAGACACGCGTCTGTAAAGACTTTTACGTTACCCTCGGTGAAGTTGGGTTAAATAATACTTAAGTACTTTTTTCCTAGAGGTCTGAAAGAGGTGGGTGTAGGAGTAAAGTTTACATTTGTTTTCGGTTTTGGCACGTCTTTTCTGTCCTACCCACTCTCTCTTTAGCCGGTTCTCTTTCTCCTCCGTTCTTTTTATCCTTTTCCCCTTCCGCCTTCCTCCGCGTGTGACCAAGTATTAAAGGTGTTTCGTACTAGGGATGTCGTGTCCAGTGACGTAAAGTAGTATCTCTCCCCTTTACCTTCGGAAAATGGAGTGTGTCTCGAAGAAGAGCGAAAGGAGTCCGAGTCCGAGTGATTCGAACCAGTTTGGTTTCGAGCACCGCTCTGAGTTTCTTATCTGTGAGTGTTACCTTGATGTATGGTCAATTTAACTTGTTTTTGTCTTGTTTTGTCGATATCTACGGGTAACTCTCAGATCCCCATTTATAGTCCCGCGTCCTTACTCAGATTTTGGACTTTCTTCAAATAGTGAGATCAAGGGACTAAATCAGTGGAACAACAAATTTATTTAATCAATAACCAATCTACGGATTTTATTCTAGCCCAATTTTGTCATTCTCTAAAAGAGCCTAAAAGATGCGGCATTTTATGAGTCTTTTAGACCCTTAAGGACTTTCGGAGATACGCACAAATTTTTGTCGTCAACATTTATACACCGAATTCAGTCGGTAAATGGATGGCAGACCCACGTGGTTCGGGCTGGTTGCCCATAGTATTTTGCAGACTACGCTTTTTTGGACTTTGAGCTTTCGGTTAACCTTTTAGCGTAAGAAAATTTCCAAAGGGACATGCTACGCAATAAGGAAAGAACAGGATTGTTTTTCTTTAGTCGGATGTGGTGAGATATTTAAAAACGAATAATTTCATCTCTTCGATTGGTCAAAATCCGAACTTGACTACCGTTTAGTTTGTTAAGCTGGTTTTGGTTCTTTTCCCTTCCAGTCATTATGTTCTTTATGACTGAAAATGTTCGTAATCGGAGGTTCCCCATAAATCTAAGTTTCCTTTTATGTATAGTCTGTATACTAATTCAACTTGTGTCCGTTTGGGTGTTTTCATAAAGAAACTTACCCATACACCATAAAGAGGAAATCAATGACTTTAACAAGAAAATTAATACAGGTAGAGCTTAGTCACCAGAATCTCTCATTGGACTGTGTTTTATTGAGAAAAAACCCAATGGTTATATATATGTCAGTTAAATATTTACTGTTAGTTGACTTGACCTGAATCAGCGAAAGTTTTGTATATTTGTTTATCTGTACGGGGGCTTCTGTTACACAAGTCTTCAAGATACAGAGGTAAAAGTGAATTTACGTGTGTACTTGTTCTTGTCAAAACTTCTAAAAATTGAACGCGAAACCTCGCGCATCATGACAAATGTGACTCTTATACAACCGCCCCTTTCAAGTAGGAGGGTTAGACAGGTAAGGAGATAAGTCGTGGAGAGGGGAGTAACGGAGGCGACATCGTCAGTGTCCTTGTGTACGGTGTAGACGACGTCGATAACTATGTCTAAACTCGAGATTTATTGGGGTGCAATTATGTACTTAACTTCTTTCTTCTTTCTTCATCTGAAACATCTCCTGTTTGGTAGATTTCCTTGTCTTGCTATGAGGTCAATGAAACTAGTCCACAATTCCTTTTGTGGTGAGTCGCACCTGCATTAGTCGTAATTCAAGAGTGAACAAGACAAACTGTGCTAATCTCGGAAGGAAGTGTCGGCTTCCTTTGGATTTTGGTGTTTTATTTGTAATAGTTGAGAGAAATATAAAGGACCGGTGGGAGGGGGAGGAACGCGAGGGGAACGGTAAAGGGAAGAGGAGAGAGGGACCGAGGAAGGGAATCTCCTACATGGATCGGTGGTGAACTGTCGGTTGTTTGGTCGGCAGTCCCCGTTACAACAGTTCTCGGGCGGTCGGTTGTATCTGTGCCTACCCAACCGTGCACTGCTATCCCGACTCGCTATAATCTTTCGCTATTTTATGCCTCAAGGTCACACCGTCTTCTAGACTCTCTTGTATTTCTCCGCCCAATACATCTTTTAAAGTACGAAGTTGATTTTACTATGTCATACATGTATTACGTAATTTCCAATAGCTTAGCTCTCCAATACCGATGATACCACCTACCCAGTACAAACGATTTCGTCGATTCCAAAATTCATTCTGTAGAATCTTTAAGTTGCGACTGTTGTCTGTAGATATCAGTTGTCATTACTGAGAAAGGGTTCCGATATCCCCCAAAACTACACTCTCGCGTGGTCTAGTCCGGTTCTCTCCTCCAGACCCCTATCCAACTGGTTGTTTAACAGTCTTAACATGATATTTTGTCAGGCGTACACATACACAAAGAGTGTGAAGTACCAATACCAATCCTTCCAACACATTAGTAATTCTTTTACTACCCGGGGTTGGAGTGGTCTGGAATAGAAATGGTTTGCGCATAAGATGGGGTCTGGATTTTGTAACAAAACAACAAATTATGCTCCACTGAACGTCTAAATTAGTACCCAGGGCGGGTCAATTGGTAACTCACTATAACACCTGCTTGAACTAAGTATTTTCTACTTGGAACGGAAGTATAAAGCATATGTCTAACATTGGACCAGTATAAAGTGTAGCAAGGCACTGATCTAAATTAAATTATACCTTCTTCATAAAAAAACGACTGGGAGTTGGTAAAATCCGTTTCGTTTGAATATAACACAAAGTACGTAATGTCTTCTCATTTTAAGTGATGTAACATGGTCTTTTTGTCATCGTACCCGTTAACGATACATAAGTACTTTTACGATTTCAGGTGTTTGTTTTGTTTCCAAGTATGTAGCATTTTTTTCGGAAGTGTTTTACTCATGTTGTGATTGTCTTTAATTTCGCTCGGTGTTTGCATGTAGTGAACGGTCGTACTCACAAACAACACTCATACCTTTGACTCGTCGGCTAATGGTCCGGTGGGTACATTCAGTCGGTGTTTATGCCCTTCACTAGTCGTGTGCTCGAGGTTTGTTGTCTCCGTCTCTCGTTGCTGTCTATCCGCTACAGGGAGTGACACTGGCTCTCCGCCGTCGCCTTCGGTACCCCTTCGATACACTAATCATTCGTCGCATGAACTTTTGAAACCAGGTAATTTGTTTATTGATGTGTACTACACTAAACAATATATGTCTATAAACAGAAGACTCATGTAAAAATGTGCCACATACGCTACGCGTAACGGAGTTCACTCGACTTTCTGACATTAATAACTACGCATTAAGCCTGATGTTGATAGTGTATCTCGTCTGTGTATGATACGGTGTACGTGAAATGTCTTTATTGAATTTCGCAAACCGAAATTGGGAAGGATACAGAAGCGAAAAGGCGGGGGGGGGAATGCACAACCACAAGCGCCAGTTTAAACTGACCAGGACAAATATTGCGACGAATGTAAGTATGGTAAGTGTAGTTTTCTGGTAAGTAGTAGGTGGTATAACAACTAACATTGTAGGGAAAGGTTTTGACATTATCACTGAGTCCTGAATGAACAAAAAACATATGATAACAAAATTTTGACGTCTTTCAAAAAAAACATATAGTATTCTTGTCTGGTAAATGTACATATACGCACACGGCCAACTAGGTACACCGCGCCCGTACCCGGTGTATTCAACCCCCTGTATACTTCTCTTACTGCCTTTTAGTCGAAAATGCCAGAATTTTTACTGCCAACCGTTGTTCAGGCAACCTTATTGTTCTCTCTATGGAGTTGTCTAACTTACCCAGGTCCGTAGTTATGGCTACACCGGAGTTATTTTTGTTAACAAGGTGTTGTCCGGCCCGGCCCGACTGGTTTAAACCGACCGAGAATCCGTTTCTAAATCGACCGCGGGGGGGGCGGGGGGCGGTTTTTTTTACCGTCTGCCCACGTGACTACTGCCGACGTCTGCTAAA
>NW_011369951.1:8593785-8607591 GCF_000735185.1 Notothenia coriiceps
AGACGGCTTTCCCCTGGCCTCGGGTACCAGTGCGGGGAGCTGTATATACTAGAGAGAGAGGTACCCTATCTCGCCTACTCCGGTGACAACACTGTGGAACTAAGCAGACACGGACACGGTGGACCCCAGATCCACCTCCCGGCAAGTCGTGTAGAGACGTTCCCCCGCGTCACTGTTATTCCGGGTTTCCTTGCTGTCGATACTCCGTCGACAGTCGAACG
Organism: Notothenia coriiceps; assembly: GCF_000735185.1. Lineage (NCBI taxonomy): Eukaryota > Metazoa > Chordata > Actinopteri > Perciformes > Nototheniidae > Notothenia > Notothenia coriiceps. Next base: position 8,594,007 of record NW_011369951.1, read on the forward strand.
GGTTCTCCGCTTCTTTGTCCTATATACGATCTCTGGACGGGGGAAACTTATCCCCCTTCTTCGACCTCCTACAGCAGGTCCGCGACTCGTCCTACCTTGTCCGAACGTATCACTGACACAGTTCTCGGTTGGGTTACCTCCAATCCGAGACTCTCCCAAGTCTGTTGAGAAGAGGTACAAATGGGACTCGGGATCAGACTGCTGTACTCTCTCTTCCTCTCGGCACAGGACTCAGCTGACGTTGGCGACTACCACGCGTCTAATTGGGTTACACATTCATACCGTCTTAGAAGTATGGGCACTGACGTCCCGCTTTCCCGACGGCGCTGTGTGGACCACTTGTGGAGCCCCTCTCCCTCTCAGCTTACCTCGTGGGACTTGACCTTTACTGCCGGGAGACTTCCGTTTCGCTTCTTTGACCGGACACTAAACTCCATCTTAGTTCCGTGTACTTTTATTTCCGCAGGAAGTTCAGCTACCTGCACTGGGTAAGGGGGGACCGGTGCTATGCTTTCTTTGCAGGCGACACGAGTCGTATACCGTTCCCGTTCTGGAAATCCTTAACAACTCAGAGGAATCAGCTCCTACCCCGCCTCAGGTGGCGGGGAAGAAGGAATAGTCCGTCCCCCCTCTCCTTTATCCAGCTCATCTTCGGGGCCCAACAACTCTACCCCAGGTGTTCGAAGCTAGCGTGGGAACCGTTCCTCCTGACTGGCGGAGCGACCAAATCCCGCGCTGAAGAAAACGGGTCGCAGCAAGTATCCACCAGTAAAGACTGGGCCGACTCCGACCCCTGCCACAGCCTGGCTTCGACATGGGAACCCGAATTCCACCTTTGGTGGTCAGACTTCGAACTCATGGCACGTCAACTCGAAAGACCTGTGTTATTGGCTGTCGACCGGAGGCCTGAGAGTGCATAGAAACGGGGGCCGGGGGGAGTCGCCAGGTTGTGACCTGCAGATGAAGCAGAGTCGGCTCTGTAGGATCCCGCGTTACCTTATGTGTGTAGTCTGGGTTGAAAGAGGACCAGTTACTGTCCTCTCAAAAACTTTTTCACTAGTTTTGGTGACAAGGTGTGTAAATTTTTGGAATTAGTTACTAATGGTCCCCAGGGTACGTGGAAGGGACCACGAACATTTGTTAACCACTACGCGGGGACCTCCATTAGGATGATAAATTTTTTTTCATATGTGAGTACATGTGGTGAAGTATCCCAATATCCACCTTTGGTGCGGTCCCAATTCGAGACTCGATTGGGTCGTCAACTCGACAACGACCCTCTGTTATAGGTTTTTGCTGGTCGGCTGGGAGCCTGGGAGTCATAAGGACCGGGGGGCGGGATCCGAGACCCCCCCGCTGCCAATCCGTGGCCCAAGGCTCTGACGAACCCCCGCGCAATTGTGCTGTCGTCGCCCCGGCCGGGGGAGTCCCTGGCGGACCCAGGGACCGCCCGTGTCCCCACTCCGGCACCGACCCTCGTCGAGTCCTCACGTCTGCACCTGCAGGATCCGGATGGGGGGCCACCGTACCACGAGACGCTCTCCGACTCCTTGACAGCGGACCAGACTGATCGAACCTGTGCCAGGCAGCTACCGTGGACATCGCCGGTCGACTTGGGCTTGTTGATGAGGCCGAGGTGACCTGATTGGGCCTCTCAGGAGGATGTACGAGACTATCCCCACTCGACACGGTGGTTTGGACCGCGCTAGACCTGCTCTCAACCTCGACGTCGCCGGGTTCGAGAGGCTTTGACAGATGCCAGCCTGTCGGGATGGGGGGCGGGAGTGGCAGAACAGAGCACAGCAACATGTAGAGCTGCGAGCTGTGCACCTAGCACTCAGACACTTCCTGCCATACTTGAGGGGGAGGCATGTGCTTGTCCGATCGGACAACACTACAACGGTGTACCACATAAACCACCAGGGGGGCACCAAATCTGCACGTTTGCTAGAGGTGTCCCAGACTCTCCTGACCTGGGCAGCTCCTTGCCTGGCCAGCCTACGGTCAATGTACCTGCCCGGAGAGCAGAACCAAGACGCCGACTTCCTCTCCCGTCACAAGCCTCCACCGGGAGAGTGGCGGCTTCATCCAGAGGTGGTGACCAGCACCTGGGGTCTCTTTGGCAGGGCAAAGACGTCGACCCACTGCCCCCTATGGTTCTCCTTGACGGAGAAGACCAGCCCTTTGGGTCAGGACGCCCTGGCTCATTCATGGCCAGGGTGTCTTCTCGATGCCTATCCACCCCTTCCTCTGATCCTACCAACACTCCTCAGAGTGCTTCATCAGGGCCACAAGCTTCTTCTGGTGGCCCCCTTCTGGCCAGCCAGGACTTGGTTCTTCCTGCTGCACAGACTCTGTTGTGGGACGCCTTGGCGTCTCCCCAACAGGATGGACCTCTTATCTCAGCTGGAGGGTCCCGACCCCTGCCGCCTCCAGCTGTGGGTATGGCCACTGGAGGGCCCGACCCACTACTGAGCGACTGCATAGAGCCTGTCAGGAGGACTATTCTCAATGCTAGGGCACCATCTACTCGTAGGCAGTACGAAAACAGGTGGAAGCTGTTTTCCGACTGGTGCCGAGGGCGAAATGAGGACCCAGTACATTGCTCGGTGCCTACTATCCTTGAGTTCCTGCAGTCCCTCCTGGACGACGGCCGGCGTCCCGCTACCGTCAGGGTGTAAGTGGCTGCCATATCAGCTCAGCACACAAGGGTGGACAACAGTACAGTGGGGAGCCATAGGCTGGTATCCCTTTTCTTAAGGGGAGCTCTGAGACTTTGCCCTCCGAATATCCCAAGGGCTCCTACATGGGACCTGCCCTTGGTACTGGAGGCCCTATGCTCACCGCCTTTTGAACCCTTGTTACAGGCAGAACTGAAGTGGCTCTCAGCTAAGGCCGCTTTCCTTCTTGCCATCACCTCAGCAAAGCGTGTAAGCGAGCTTCAGGCCTTGTCCGTGAACAGTTCGTGTCTGAGGTGGAACTCAGATGGCTCAGGTGTCACCCTATGGCCAAACACAGCGTTTCTCCCTAAGGTGCTGGCACGCTCTCATTTTAATCGGCCCATCCAGCTGGCACGGTTTGACCCCCCCACCAGGGGAGGGGGAAGAGAGGTCAAGACTCCTCCCGGTGCGGGCCCTCAGAGCTTATGTCCAGACTACCGTAGGCATACGTCAGTCCGAACAGCTCTTTTTGTGTTACGATGGTCCTAGAAGGGGCTGTGCGCTCTCAAAACAGCGCTTATCCCACTGGATCGTGGATGTCATCGCCCAAGTATACAAGGCGAATGATCGTCCCCTGCCACCCAGAGTAAAGGGCCACTCTACCAGGAGTGTCTCCACGTCTTGGGCGACCTTGAGAGGTGTGCCCCTGGAGGACATATGTGCCGCGGCCACATGGGCATCCCCGAGCACATTCACCAGATACTACAGGGTGAATGTTGCCGCCCCTCACCCGCTGGGTGTGGTCCTCATACAGAGTCTGCCATCCTTATAAGGTGAGTGTTCAGAATTCCTCGTGACTCTGTTGGTATAGGTCATCCAGTGCTAAAGCGCCGCCTCTGGTGGTCAGTAAGGATGAAATAGAAAGATAGTTACTTATGTAACTACGGTTCTATGAATCCTGGATGACCGCCAGAGTTCTGGGTCATTCGGAATCTCGTGTTTCTGCGAGAAGATTCCAGAGGACTGAACTCGTTGACAACACCGGAACTTATGCCTTCCGGGGTCATACTAGGTCACACGTGACTTTGTTGATATAAATATTCGACCAACGCATGCGCGAGACAGAAGATATTCAGTGCTAAAGCACCGCCTCTGGCGGTCATCCAGGATTCATAGAACCGTAGTTACATACGTAATTATCGTTTTATTTTCACATGCTAGATTTCTCTTAACCTCAACAGGTGTAATCGAGTATTTGGTAATGACACTACAGGCTGGTTGGATGTGGTCCTGGGGTTTTGGTTCACACTATTTGTACACTTTTTGTCATATGTTGTTCCAGAAGAACCAATTTGCATTGAAGTGTTGCTGCTAATGTTGTGTTGTCGGATTATGGAAATAACACTTTCTCTTTCTTTTCTCCTGTCATCTCCTATTGCAAACTTATGTAAAACACCTTCTCATAATAGATAAACACATAGTTTACAGGATCAAGCTTTTTGAGTTTACCCTGACTGTCTTTCTTAACTTTGTTTAAGCCAGGTATCACAGAGAGAACCTAGCCTGAACTCCTTGAAAAAGGGGCCTTGGGGCACGATTTATATGTTCAGTGCCTTAAGTGCCTTGTTCCATCCAACAAAGAGTGGCCAACGTCCAACTGCATGGGAAAAAATGTACATCAAATCTTTCACACAGCGGCAATGTTGTAAACCCGATCCATTTGGTGAAATTGGAACCTACGAAAACAAGATGATACCTCTGAACGGGTGGTACATTTGCAAATGTTTGTAGGAAAAGATCATTTAATGCAAATCCGGAAACTGGTTGTTCCTCCTCCTCCTGATGGGTTTTCAGGCAGCGCTGATGGCTCGGTGGAACAGGACAGCAGGCAGAGATGGATGTGACTCTGCAACAAGAGCCAGCACTGATTTAAAGCTGCTGTGAATGTGTGCTGTATGTGCTCACCCAAGGACTCTAGATTCCAACGTACGTAAGCAAACAGGTGTTAGAAAATACAGTTTTATGGATAATTTGTGATATGTAACTTTGCACCCTGCCATGCTTTGTGAACACATTCCCTCAAAGCTCCTCAGTCACCCATCAGCAATCCAGGAACCCCAATTCCTATATCACCCCTCACTCCTGCCCCCCCAGCCAATCATCAAATCCCAGAGCCCTGTAACAGATGGCCGCAGGGGTCATCAGGGGTTAGCTGGGGCACAGAGGGGGTTGGCTGAGGTTAGGCCGGGTTACAGGGGTGTTTGGGATTGTTGTGACACGGCCTGACTGCCTGTCAGTATGCAGGTGGATGAGTAGCATGTGGCCATGTGGCTCCACTCCCCTCCCCCCACCGTGTAGTCTCCCAAAGTCAGGGCTTTGATTGCAGGTCAAGAAGCCGGGACAGAGGGATTCAGTGGTCATCCTAGACCAATCTGCTTTGGGCTTACTCAGCACCCCCTCGCACCTGTTTTGGAAAAGTGCAGTGTTAAGCTGTGGAGGGGGGAACGGCCAAAGCAAACACAAAGCACAAGGAGAGGACTGATAAACCTGGCCACTATGGAACCATGATTAATCTGCTCTGATTAACCCCTAAGACCTTTGACCTTTTGGGGTTTATTGATGGTGTGTTTGAACCTGCTTATTTGATGCTCAAATAATTGAATGTTGAACAACATATTGGTCTTTGACTCGCTTATGACTAAAGTTTGGATTTGTCAGACACATTTAGACATCTATGTGACTGCAGCTCTGCAGGCAACACAAATGTATTATATCGATGGATTAAAAGGTTGGTTTCTATGTCGACTATTCGAACACGTTGGTCCAGAAATATCTGGACGAATGCATTAATCGTCACCGGAGCACAGATTGCACTGTCCTCGGTCATCTCATGACTCTTCTTCAAGCATCATGTATTTAAAACAATTGGTGTGAAATTTGGTCCAGATACTGAGCTTTCAGACAAAGAATCCTACTACCACCCTGACCTTTTCTCTACACCACCATGGTTTTCACATTAGTTAACCTCCATGAAGTCTGTTAAAGATATGCAGCATACCCAGAGTATAAATCTCCATGACTGGTTACTTCTTGACTTCCCCTTTGTGAAACATGTAGTTTTGGGATAATTAGCATAGGTTAGCATGTTAAAACACTTAAAGACAGTACAAATGTTATACATCAAACACATTTGGCACATCAGCATTTTAACTTTATCATTGTTTGCTTGTTTTCTTGTTGAAACATATATACATTTCTACAGTTAAAGATCAAAATAACATTGACAGTGCATCATATACAACATTTGAACAATGTAGGCCTATGATACAATCTTTAAAGTACAGAATGCAAAACACTGACACATGCTAGCAAAGGATTCTCAGTATTCAGTCACAAATATCTCATGTGTCTCTTTTGGACAGAAGGACAGCGTAACCTGATGGCCTATTTCTCTTTCACACTGACAAGTCCTGGTGGCAGGTCATATCAGGTGTCTGCGTTACAGAGGGAGAAGACGCCTTTAAACAGTTATCTACTGAGAATGGCTGATATACTTCTGAGAAAATTATTTGCATTCCTAGTGTTCTATTAGAGGTCGGTTGACTTGTATCTTACTTATATGTGATGAATACAATTGGGTAATTCAGTTGTACCAAACAGTTTACACTATCCCTCAATTCAACTCCTTACATTTTTCAGGAATTGCAGGTTTAGTCCAAAGCAAGTAGTGTGCACTATCATATGATGCATATACGTTGTATCTGGAAACTATGTACATATGTTATGAGTCAGTGATTAGTAGTTTCCAAAAGATCTTTCCAAGCCTGTAACTAAAATGTTCCTCATAAAACCAGATTAGACCATTATTGTCTCAATGCCAATACACTTTTCCCTAGACAGACTTTACAAGGTTTGCTACAGATTCCTCGATTACAGTCAGAGTTGAGGCAAAGAAAAGACAGTAAAAACAAGTGAGAATGTGAAGAACAAGATATTTGCAGATTGGTTTCAAAGCAGGCACATAACCTATATGTCTACGAAGCGTCTAGACTGTTCAGAAACTGAGTAACTTGCGTCCAACCCTACCTGCACTGACATCCTCTCTGCCCCCTGCCTGCCCATCAAAAACTCAAAATACTTTTCAAAGTAGTTATAGCTATCAAAGGATTTCCAACATTCTTTCCAGTGTCAGGCCAGGGCAGGCTGCTGACTCTAAACTTTGAGAACTCCCTGACTTGATTCAAGGTGATGTCTGCGCTGTAAGCACAAAAAAGACTGGATACAACTCGGGCTCGGTTCTCGAAACACTCATACCGTTATGAGGAATAAACCATTTGTTAATTGATCTTTAAGACTGAGTTCCTATACCCCTTATTTACATTAAATAGAAAACCTAACTTAATCTAAAACTGCCTCTGGGGCGGTAGAAAGCAAATCCTAAAACAGGTACAGTAAATAGTCAATGTCAAGGCAAGAACATTGTGTTTTTTCGTTTATTTTCTTATATTCCAATAATACATATACAGAACAATGGTTTCACCGGTGCCTTTCCTGTCGCCTCTCCTGTTGCATATCCTATGCTCCCTGGTAAAAACCATATGCTCTTCTGGTGCGCCAATCCCACCACCTGTCTCAAATATATAATAATCACCAGGTGCCCAAATTACAGAGTTCCCAAAACCGCCTTCAAAATAAAAGCATAAAGAGCTACTTTAATTAACTTAAATAATTACACTAAATGATAGTACATTTACTTGAAACAAAAACAGCAATACAATATATATTAACCATTAAATAACAAATCAATATATAGCTCAATATAAAGTTGTTTAATCATCTAAGAACGAGCAGCCCAACACACAACGCATATAAGGTTATGCACACATTCTGTACATCATCTTGGACTGTAGTTCTCATTTGTCCAACACTTTTACCGTTACATAGACTAAACCATCTGTACATTTAACATCTATTTAAAACCTGAGTTTCTATACAAATTATTTAGCAAATGCTTCAACTTAAATATTGTATTTACCAAAGTAATGCTCCTGAGTTTTAGAAAAAGAGTCATTCATCAAGAAAAAAAGGGTTAGGGCTAGGGTTATAAAATCATAAAAAACGACTTAAGAAATCTTAGTTGACGATGAACAAAGCGACAAATTAGTCATCTAATCAACTGAGAACGGGCAGCCCAAACTATACGTATTCCAGACACAGATATTCATGTGTAATGCAATTATTTATGTCCAGGACGTCCTGAAACCCTGATGCTACATAGGAAGCACAACAACAACAAGCTCTCTGGGATCCCATAAGCTCTCTTGACCACCATTGGCTCCCTGAGGATGCACTGCTAAAATAAACAGGCCAACCCAGCAAGAAATGAAAACAATGAAAACCGACGGTGACGGACAACACATCAGTTTGTGTGTGCCGTGTATCTGTGCTTGCTTGCGAGCGTGTTTGCTCATATATGTACGTCAGTGATATCTCTGGGAAAGTATTCTCTCGCTGGGGCCGGATCTTCACTGGCAGATGCATTTGTCTGGTGGGACTGTGGGGATGTGTGTCGGCGTGGAAGGGGTTGGCTGTAATCGTGGCAACTGTAAACAGTCACTGGTGTTGAGTTCTTCCTCCTTCCCTCCTTCGCAGTCCACTTTCCGCCGTTTGTTGCGTGCCAGTGCATGTGTCTGTCTATGTCTGTCACCGCCTTGAGTAATGTCCAGAACGCTCCTCTTTAACAACATTGCATGCACAGGGGGGGCTATGACGTGAGCTGTGACTACAGTCCGGTTATACTAGCTTAGCTCACATCTGGATGAGAGTCAGTTAAACAGATACATTCGAGATAAAATAAAGCCAACAAATAATATATTAGCCAATAACAACAGGCAGTTTAGAGAAAGAGACACCAAACATCTGGGTTCAAAGTGTGGAGTGTAACAGATAATGAATGTCTCAAAAGTCAAAGTTGGAAAAGTAGGAACAAAGATGTTTTTTTTGCTTAAAGCAAACATTTGGCATTTTATTTTGATAAAACTGTCAAAATGAATTGATAATTAATCAACGTAAATATCAATCATCAATACACAAAGTAAATAATAAAAAATATGGTCAATGCTATTATTTTTTAAATGCCTCTGATATTGCATCCACTACGTTGCATAAGGTCTTTACATGTTGAAATGTTTATACAGGTCAAAATATTAATCAACGTGAACTCATTAATACACAGAGTAATTATTTAAAATATGGACGGATGCTATAACTTCCTTAAACATCTGCTTTGCATAAACTCTGAGGTTTTAATTTTTACTTTTTCAAGTTTAACAGCATCTTTTAAGGCACAATTTCCAGTCAAAAACGTTACATTATGTTAATACAGTATACATTTATTATTCGTTTTTTCTTAATTCAAATTCATTAGACATCACATTTAAAAGTTGTATGGATATGCCTTGAATTTAAATACAAACAATGACATTCAGGAGAAATGTTATTAAAAGAAAGTGTCTGAATTGAATGCAATACACTGATATAAGGTGCGATGGTTGCATGTGACACCTGTTATGACAATTCCTATCATAATCCAGATGAGGAGGGAGTTTGCCACTCACAGTAGAGGCTGGCGTCATTGTCACGTTTGCACTTGTGCTGTGAAAGAGGAGACCCTGACATGAACCCCAACCACTCGCTGGCTCGGCTGCTGGCTCCCACCACAGTAAAACACAACTGATCGGCTGAGTGTTTCATTAAGTTAACAACGCCCTACGTTTTTCTCTTCATTCCATTTTCTTCATGCTTAAAAAGATTTTCCTCAAAATCCTCAGCATGCAGTATTGAATGATCCAGGGAGCATGGAGCTATGCAGCTACATTCCGCACCGCACCATCCAAGTATGAAACTAAATGTCAAGTTTCGAGTTGCGGCCAACAGTAGCCGAGGTCTTTCCCAAATGGTATTCCTTGAAACTAAGAGTCACACCTAAAACCCCAACACATAATAAAGACTTTGAGTTAAGGGTGTCTGTACTTCGTCAACTGTGGCTGGGTTAAGAAGAAGTATTTTAAACCTAAGGATCCACATAATCTTTAGGAAAGAGTATGACTTAGCAATGGAGAGCCAAGCAACTTAAACATGGACAGTAAATGGGATAAACCATTGGGACTTCTTTGTTTAAAGCGACCATATTTTGCAAATGTTCAGGTCCATATTTGTTTATGTTCCTCTACAATAACATTTTTACATGATGTTATGTTCATAAAGGTCTTTATTTTTCTCCAACAGCCTGTTGCTTTTCACCCTCTGTCTGAAACCAGAGCACAGTCCGCTCTTATTGGTTAGCTAGCCGACCCCTTAGAAGCCTGAGTGTTACTTAGTGATGTCACTATATTACAGAGTCCAATGGAGGCGTTTCGGGAGGGGAGTTCGTGGGAGAGATACTTGCTCTGGAAGGAACTTTAGGATTGAATCCTTTGCTGACCATTGCACAACAACCTACAGTATATAACACACTACAGAAAAGAGATAACCCCAAAAAGCAATATAGGGCCTATCTAACGGCCCGTCTACACTACAGGCATGACAAAATCTTGAAGCTGGGCGCGTCTGAAGCTTGGCGATTTTTTGCGAGCAACCAATCACATGAATCTCCCGCCCCCGACATACAAAGCAATAGCAATGTTAAAACGAAGTAAACTGGATATAAACTCTCCAAACAGGCGAAAAAACTCAGTTTCACCCACTGTCTCTGCCACCTTCCTCCATGCCTGGTTCCTCCGGTTTGTATCCCGGTAAATAGTTCCGGTCGTAAAGAACCGGGTGATTTGCTACCGTAATATCTCGTTTGGAATATGAGGAAATGTACTGCGGTCTGGCTCTCCCAGCTTGCACGCGGTTTGATTGGCTGCGCTTGCACTGGCGGGATTTGCATAAACGGGATTTGATTGGCTGATGCCAAGCATCGAGCCTCAAAAGTTGAACATTGTTCAACTTTTGATGCCGATAGATGCTCGTGATGCTTGCAAAGCCATGCCATGCTCCCCAGAATGCAGTTCGGCGAAGATTAAAAATCTTCTACGTCACCCCATTCAATTGAATGGGCGAAGTGTTGAAAGCATTTTTTGATGCCTGTAGTGTAGACGGGCCGTAAGAACCCCAAAGTAGGCATGTACATTGGTTTGGTCCATCTCCTTCCACCTCTCTTCAAAAACACGCCTTCCTTCTAAATTAGTGCCATCCAGAATAATCTTCTGGATGGATACTGGTATGAAAAGCTCAAAAGAAGACTTGATGTCCTGCACATGAGTAACTGTTTTGGCCCTGGTTGCATCTTTATCACATTGGCAGCGATGCAAGGTAGCTCATCTCTTGTGCAAGAAGACCATTCAATTTCACAATTTTTTCACATCCATATCTCTTCACTTGCTATCTGGCTGGTCCTGGAGCTGGCTGCTGACCGGCTGGACCTGTGGCTCGTCTTTTTTTTGTAACTAGCTGATGCTCAATCTCATCCTCTTCTTCAAAGTCACTGTCAGACTCAGAATTCTCAGAAATGTGATCCTCACATTCTGAAACCTCTTCCTCTTCCTCTACATCATCATCAAATGGTTCTCTCTCTTCCAGAATCGTTTGCAAGGCCCTCTGAGCAGAGAATTGTTTGGCCATCTTGATCAGTTAAATGAAACGTACGAGAAGAGGCCAAATAAGTCCTGTAATGGTCACTTTACAACAACATTTTGTTTGACGGCACGTCCAGGATTCAGCCTTTTATTTACGATGATATCGAGTCCGTTCTTCAATTTGTTTGACTTTTTTGATTTGTCTCTAATAAAGACGGAGATAAAATAATTTTTTTTGTCGTCTTATTATATTGAATAAAAGGAGAAAAAGTACGGTAAACCAAAGACACGACTGTCACAAAAATTATGTTACTATTTTATTAAATAACAAAGCAAGTACATGTCTATATGTCCTGTACGTCGTGAGTAAACCAAATTTTACGTTAGGACTTTGATAATTACAAACCTTTAGGACGTCATATTACGTCGTTACTTATAATAAGATGGATACAAATTCATGTGTATACTGAGATATATAAAATACTCCGACAGTATTACTACGTCACTAAAAAAATCAGGTAGTTAAGTTAATTAACAGAGGACGTACTTACCAAACCTTTTGCGTCGTAAAGAAATGTTGACCCTTGACTCTCAGTGACGGACGATTAAACACTGTGGAAGTTTCGTCCTAATCAAAGGACGCTTCCGATCTTCGTCGACACAACGTTGTATGAAGTAGCGTACTTTTCCTTTAGACTCTTTTTTTCTCACACTTGACACTTATTTCTCTTCTACCCGTAAATCTACTGTAGTTACATTCCAGCCCGACATGACTGGCACCTGTCACTCGCACCGTCTACTAAGTCTGAAAAGTTGGTACAAGAAGGTGGTGTGTACCATGCTCGGGTGCAGTCTTATCCAGTGAACCGCTTGTTAGTTTCCATACCAGGGAACCTAAAAGTCTAGACCTCCGTCCTCGTTGTGTGTGGTTAGTACTTCTACTTTCCTCTCCAACTTGCGACCCAAACGTACACACAATTACAAACATATCTCCTCGGGACACCGTAATGGCCGGGAATTCCGTCCAGTCTCAGCGAAAAGAGGTCGCCCTGTCACCTTGTCCCAGAGGAACATGGGCGTGTCACCCTGGAGGGTGCGCGAGAGGAGGCGGTGCGGTGGTGTGACGACCCGGCAAAGTGTTTCCAACCAGCGCGAGACGTCTTTGTGTACAGTTACATCACCATCTACTTCCATGGGGTCTAGTAAATGAAGCCGTTTTTCAACAATTTACATTTTTACTAATCAATACATTAAATTCATTTCAGGACGTAAACACTAGGAAATCCCTATCGTAGTTTTACATTAAATTGTCTAAAAAATTTTTCGGTATTGCGATTAAGAGTACACACGACACAGTTTGACATCATTAACCCAAATTACCTCTAACATTAAACCGACATGTTAACCACTTTCTGTAACATTTATAACCATATATGTAAGCTTATCTCCCCATTTTACCACATTATACAAACATTAAAACCACATTATACGCACAGTAAACCACAATATTACCACATTATACCCACATTTTATATAGTTTATTCCGAATCATTATTTATTTAAATGAGGTAAATACCCGTTTTCTTAGTGTCCTTCTTTCTGCTAACATTTGACCTTTTTATTTTTCAGAACTTTTACACGGAAAGATCGGATCTACGTAATCTTTTATGTGTAATATATAAAAGGCTTATACGGTATACAGGAACGTTACATTCCCATTACAACGTCCATTTACCTTATGAGATAAAAACATTGGGAACCAAACCACAAGTCCAGGCACCTGAGGCAAAAGTAATAAATATACAGATTTCTTTTTACTAGTACTAGTTAATAAAAAAGTTTGAGTGTGAGTTACCGGACCGATTAAAGACACTTCTTGTATAAGTCTTGTGCTAAAAGTACTGGTGGGCGACATGGGGGGATGTGTAAATATAATGTATGTCTACAAGCCCCGATTGTTTTCACACCTTTAACATCCAGGACACGTGACACACACACACGACACACACACACACACACACACACACACCACACACACACACACACACACACACACACACACACACACACACACACACACACACACAACACAACACCTCTGGAAATACAAAGACGGGACGGTAATGACGTGTTCAACGGTTAAAACATCTACTTAAGTTTGTACACAACTAATGTAATGTTCGTGACTGTGGACAGACGAGAGTGTAAGGGTGTAATACAGAACGTACTCGGTTAGAAAAAGTGAGATAGGGTCGACGTTTAAACCCCTCCATGTGTTATTTATTTCGAAGCGGTCAAAACCCA
>NW_011369951.1:8607611-8625259 GCF_000735185.1 Notothenia coriiceps
GAGGCATCAACCTCCAAAACCCTTTCGAGGGCTACAAGAAACGAGGTGAGTAGCCTACAAGATTGAAGCTGCAGATAACGAACGAGTAAATGAAAACAGAATGAGGCGGAGAAGTGTGTGTGTGTGTGTGTGTGTGTGTGTGTGTGCGTGCGTGAGATTAAAATAGCCCAATTGCTTTTACAATAAATAAACATTGAATGTGTTTAATTCAATAGTAAAGGGGTTTAACGTTAGTGGCAGGTTGTGTGTGAGAGAGAATAAATAAGACAGCCCAATATTTTTTTTTAAATCGATTATTTTTTCTCGCATATTTCGCAACTTTCCGCATATTTCGCAACTTCCCGCAGTTTCACCGCATAAAATCACATAAAACCCCGCATGTTTAATCGCATAATCAAGGATTTTAGCCCGCATAATCAAGGAATTTAGCCCGCATAATCAAGGATTTTTGCCCGCGTTTTTCTGGAGGGTCTAACTCACCTAACCCTAACCCTAACACAGTGTATTGTATGTTTCTTATTTCATTAGGTTCCAAATGAGGAGGTTATATCTTTTATTCTTTTTTATACATTATTAATCCCCAGTTTCCTATTCAAACATTGTTTATATTATTTTATTTATATTTTAGCTATTACTTACACCCTGAAATAACACCTTTAATAACGTATTTTTAAACATCATCCGAGGCGTGTCCCATGTCTCACCTGCACCACCTCTCTAGACCTGGGCCTGTGTTTTAAACACTTTTAGGGACACTTGGTTGATTTGATTTAAAAATATTTTCCCTCAACGTGTGCCTACTAACCTGTGTGTATTTTATATTTTACATTTTTGTTTTGTATTTAACATTTGTGTTGATATGATTTTTATTACCAGCACTTGTTTTTAAAAGCACTTATTTTACTAAGCACTTTTCTGTATTTATGTATCTTTTATTTTTTTCACACTAATGTTACCTGCATGCCAATTTTAAACAAAGTCAACCTCTGTACTTTTAGCCAGATGTTTTTAACCCACCAGATGTTGTGGGACACAGCCTCGGACACCCCACCAGGGGAGACCCCCTCGGGGGAGCAGGAGTACAGGTTTTAACCCCGCCGCATACGCTCTGTGCTGCAGCCGCTGCTCTCTTCTATACCTTTTATTGCACATTTTTTTTAATTTCATTTAATTTTTTTAACACAGACCAAACAGGGCTTTTATAAACTTGTATTGGTTTTATTACAGGAGTTTTTTTAATAGGTTTTTAAACAAAAAATATGTAACCGAGAGCCCGTGTTCCCCAAAACCCTAACCCTAGTGGAATTCAGAATGAGTTGATCCTTATGTGGAGAAATCGGTTGTTTCCAACCTGGTTCCCTAGCTTCTTAATGAATGTGATTGTGTGTGATGATTATAAGGAAAGCTGATACACAAAATACTGTTCTTTCCTCTAATAGTTACTTTTGTCTTGTGAATGGATATTTCTAAAATAAATTACTCAGAATCAGTAGACATGACAAGTGGTCCTCAATAGATATGGTTCAAAGCAAAGGACAGAAAGCCTGCTTCACACTTACTATACGTCATCCTCCAGCGTGACACACTGCTGAAGCTCAGCGGGTAAAAATAGACGTGATGAGAGAGCGAGTGTACGGAGGAGAAAAACTGAAGAAGGAGACACAGAAACAAGGAGGACAATAGAGGGGTGCAGGAATGAGTCATAAAACCTGCAGATGAGTCAGCATTTAGAACTTTCGTTGGGAAGTCAACGTTTTTCTGAACATGTTTTTGGTTATATTTCTGAAATAAGATCTGTGGTTAACACAAACAGAGATTTTCACATAAAATACATAATTAAGTGCCCAACTGGTGAATGTCTGAAGCTTCAATGTGCCATAAAACGCATGTATTTATTTTAAACTTAGTTTAACAAGTTTCAAAACATCCAAAACTGGCACCTTACGTTAATGTTCGTATACTGAAATCAAACTGACGTTATTACAAACAACAAGATAAAATGTATTGATTAAAAAACAAAAGTGATCAATCAGGAATTAAGGTGCTTAGATAGTCATACAATTATTGGGCTATTTCATTTTAGAATTTTTCTTTTGATTCTTTAGATAGTATCATGTCGTAAAAAAATAGAGACATTTTGAGAAAGCGGCATTTGTGAAGGAAATATTTTAATATATCCAATATAATCAAATATTATAATATATATATAGCCTACACACTTACACAGTATATATTATTTCCACATTATGTTTCTATGGCAACCAACAAGTGACTAAATGAGACTACTAAATGTCAGCGGTGGTGACTTAAAGTCATGTGACCGTGATGTAGTTCCTTTATAGTTTATTACCTTAACTTTTACTTCCAGCGTTTGCATTTACGCTGCAAAAATTATACAAGTGATGTTAATATGTGGAGATTATCCATCTGAACAAAAAGTGTAAGTATCATAAATGTGTGTTAGCTAAAGAGTTCATGTTCAGCAATATTCCGAAATCCAATGGTAAAATCCCATAGAGTGGCGAAGTCCCACCCATCTACTTCCAACCCATGGGACCTCATTTCGAAAAAATTATGCATTGAAGTCAATGGGGAGAGAAAGATTATCTTTCGATCCCGTTTGAATTGTGCCATGAATTACACATATGATGTTTGTCAATCTTAAAAAATGATTTCCATGTCAAAAAACTCACAGTTTGTCGTGAAACTATTGAAATATAAGACTATGAAAAATATGCAACTAGAAAGACTACAAATCCCAGAGTCGCGTAAGTGAGCATGTTAGTTAGCATTACAGCCATAGCCTTGTCATTTTTATTAGCCTTAACTTGAAGTAACATTAATTAACCCAAAATGTTAAACAGTAAGAGTAGTAGTCATATTTCGTGAACCCTTTGAAGAGCACTGTCACACCGGTGTGATCATTCTATAATACACAATTTAAGCCTGGATGCCCCCGGGGAGTCATGCTAACGCTACATTAGCATCGGCGATCTTTTTGTACTTCATGCTATCTGCACAAATGGTTAACATTGAACATTAACAAGATCAGGCAGTTCAGGGAGAATCATAGGAAGGAAGGCAGGCAGGCAGCTTTGCATGACATTCTTCTGGATGTGTTTCATTGTGGTGATAGTGAGGGTAGTCAAGCCCTTTTTTGGCAAGACAGTAGTGACGGCCATCTTGGTGACGTGTGTTGTTGTGCGAGACCAGAGATGTATAGTTCATTGAGTGGTTTCACACAAAAAAAGTCTTACTTCAAAGTTTTACGGCAAAACATTTTTTTTTGTACTTGCAAAATTATCTTTTAAATTGACAAACATCATATTTGTAATTCGTGGCACAATTCAAACGGGATCGAAATATAACTTTACTCTCGCCATTGACTTCAATACATAATTTTTCCGAAATAAGGTCCCATGGAGGTCCACCGGAAAGGGAGGGGTTGCGGTCGGATAATCCAAAAATCAGCTCCTAACGTCTAACCCTATCGTCTATCCCTTGACCTCTGAGTGAAACGTCACAGGGTTAAGGGATAGTGGATAGGAGAATTCAAAAGCACTTAGGAGAAGAGACTGCGGTACTTTAGAGAATCCGACTGCACTTTCACTATCCGACGTGTTACACGTCGGATAGTGAAAGTGCAGTCGGATTCTCTAAAGTACCGCAGTCTCTTCTCCTAAGTGCTTTTGAATTCTCCTATCCACTATCCCTTAACCCTGNTCTCTTTTCAGCCGCAGACCCCACGTCGCCTCTTTATGTGCGTCGCTAAGTTCCTCGAACTACTTGTGTACTTTAAAGCGGCTCGGCATCGTTAACAATTTGCGAGTGATTTTTCAAGTTGACCGTCTGTAGTAAATAGTGCCGCGCACATATACCATCAGGACGTTACTGATGGGGTGCGGCTGCGGAGTGATACTGTGTGTATGCAAGTCCGCATCTAGGACGGATCTATGTATCATGGCTGTAGACCTGTTAAGTAATAAAGATACCTCATACAAAGGTCTACGGATACCTTATTACTCTCCATGACCTGCGTTCAACTATATAGCATAAATGACTATTACACCGTCTTTCTTGAACAATCCGAAGTGTTGCCAAACGTTTGATTTGTAGGTATTTTTCGGTGCGCTGTGTTTCTCTTTCTCCTCAACTTCCGTGTGTGTTGATAACTGAGACTCTCGTTCTCCGTAGTGGCGAAGCAAATATCAAAGATCGTCTCTGCTGAGCGTTGACAAGATGAGGGGATTTTATATGAATGAATCGTTTTTTTACCGATGCAAAGACGCTACGCAATCGATGCATCGCGAGTTCAACCCGGTTCAACCCAAACTGTAGTCGATGTGCACTCTTTCAACCGGTGCACTCGCATCTTGAACGTTTATGCCGGTGCACCGATGCGAATCGGTGAATCTTAACATCTCTACAAGGCAGGGAACATGAGCGTTTGTAGGCGCTTTCTAATCCCTTTAGCGATCGGACAGTCTTTGTCAGCTTCCTCCTCCTGCAAATCCAACACCAGAGCAACCCAGTTGGCACGTATGCCCTTAACTGCCATCTCCAGCGACAGCCAGCGTGGAGCTGATGGTTGTTTTAGGCTCAGCTGGTCATGTTCCTCCATTTCGTTTTGGAGTTCATTTAGTCGGTGTGTTCGAATGGGGGAATTCTTGTAGTAAGTGTATATGTTATTAATTGTCGTAACATATGCACTTATTTCACGCACAGCCTTGGAGGCATCGCGCGCAGCCAGTGCCGTTCTGTGCGCACCACAGTGAATGTTTACGAGGTAGGGACAGTCATTCAGCCGCATCTTTTGTGCAACTCCGGCCTTTCGACCCCCCATCACATTCGCTCCATCACTTCCCAGACTGACGACCCGAGCCATAGCTACAGCACGGCCCGATAGCACATCTTTTATTTTTGTTGTGATGCATTCTGCAGTGCCAGAGGGTATTACATAATTGCCAATAAACACGGTTTCAGGCTCCCCTTTATGCTGAAGTGCGAGGTATGTGATCAGCATGTTCTCAACCGTGAAATTAGTCGTCTCATCTACTATTACCCCGACTTATTTACGTGTAATATTTACTGTTGGCGATGCGGTCATCGATAGTGCTGGTTACGGTCATTGCTATCGCCTCCTCCATCTGATTGACTGTCTCATGGTGGGTGTACGTGTGCGCACTGTTGAGGTCTGGACATCCAGCAGATTGTAATAGCTGTATTAGTTTGGGATATAGGTGGCTCGGGGTGTTTGTGTTTGCCATATGCAACACAACCTTCAATTGTGTTTTTAATGCCTCGTTACAGGCAACGTGCGATTTCTCCACATGTTTTACCATTGCCACGCTCTGGTTGACCACCCTTGATGCTTCGATGTGGCTATGGCTGCGTTTGTGATCATTCAGCGCTGATTTCTGCATCGTCGTGCACCCCGGACAAATCCGTTACTCGTCTTAGCTTTTCTACAGATGTCGCAGAACATTTTGCCATCTTCCCTCCTCAGCCACTCAAACTCTTGCTCCCACTGAACCCGGTGCTCCCGCTTCAACTCCTTGCCACTTGCTTGTCCCTCTGCTGCTGGCTGAACGTTGTCAGTTGTAGTATTACTGGCTTGTCCTTCATCCTCCACCACATCAATCCCTCTTTTTTCACCTCTTTTATCCACACCATCACAATTACTGGGCTTATTAAAAAAGCTTTGGACGATCAGCTGCCGTGACATTTTGCGATTGCTAAAGCCGGTTCAACAACGAGGTAATCAACGAGGTCAAAAACAAGACTAGACAATAGCTACTTAATATGCACACACTCGCCACCAACTGGACAGGGGTGTGAATGACTAAATAATAGTTACACACTACAGTAGAGTACAGTAGATCGCCCTCAGTCTACCTGGCCACTAAGGGTGTAATATAATGTGGGCCGCTGGTGGACATTTTGGCGCTGTTCCGAGTTGTGTTCTAATCTGTCAAAATGACGGACTGCCTTCAGATTNNTATATATATATATATATAGGCACATGTACACTAAATATGAACTGAATTAAAAAGTTTGGTGACGCTGCTCATTTTCTGCTTTGTCTTTCCCAAGGACGCCAAGTGGGTTTAAGAGCTCTCTCGATGTTGGCAAACTCGCAGTGGGAAACACTGCTAAATTAAAACCCATTAAGGACAGGTGACCCTTCTAACTAGCACCTACAAATGTGACCACCCTAATGTTCCTGCAGAACACTCAAAAGCTCATGCTAAAAAAAACTGTTGCAAAACTAAAAGGAAAAGGCATATTTCCAACATGGAGGGTGTAGCAGTGGACAACTTAACAGACTTTGCCCTGGCCTCGGAGGCCACAGCTGTTCGCATTAAAGGAGGCCAGCACCAAGGCCATACAGACATTTTCTCCCCAGAGCAGGCTCCTTCCATGGAATTCGAGCAGCAGCCCTTACTGCCAGAGCCCACATCGCCGGCCAAGCCCAGCTCCCAGCAGCAGCCCCCAGAGGAGGGCCACAATCACAGCGATGCCACAGAGTCGGCGTACAGCGGGGACGACATGGAGGCGCCCGCTCACATGGGGGGACCCGCTTACATGAGGGGGCTGAGGCGGTCCTCGTCTTTGTCTACTCACAGTGGAGAGGAAACTGACAGGGTGGAGAGGAGGCACTTCATGAAGGCTTATGTGGAGAAGGTGTTTCATGGAAAGTAAGGAAGATTTATTTTATATGAGAACTCTATGTTAACTTAAAGAATTACTTAATCTTCTCAAAGCGACCTGATTAAGATAAGATGTACTTTATTGGTCCCAAATTGGGAAATGTTTTCATTACAGCAGCATACAAACCAAGGCATGCACATAATTAGAAATTAAAGTATTAAGTATAAGTATTAGAGTAGAAAATAAACAATTATAAAATATAATCATCTCAAAATAGAAAATAAAACATAACTAAAAAGTAGAAGATATACAAGTTGACCGAGAATATAAAAATCTGTAAACTATCTGACAAATAAAACATAACATTGAAGGGCCAATTTACGACTAATACAATATAAAAGTAGGATATTACTTGCCTTAAGTGTGCAATGAATGGCATATGAAATACAAAATAAGCGTGAAATGTACAGTGTGAAGTCCAGATAACTAAAGAGAAGCTAGGTGTTGGACAGGGCAGAGATGGAGTACTCGAGTCCTGGACTCGGACTCGAGTGCCGATTTTTGGGACTCGTGACTCGTCTCGGACTNGCACTGATTGACGCGACTCAGACTTGGACTCGTGAATTCTCGCACACGATGACTTGGACTCGACTTGTACATTGCATAGACTGTATGGTACATTAACGCTCCGACTTGGACTCGGACTCGAGCAAGTTTTCTCTGGAGTCTAATGTCCTCTATCCTGGCGTGTGCACCTGTGAGGCGAGTTCACTACTGGGCCCCGCTATTCCAGTCTAAAGATGTCTAGACACTAGAGATGTTAAGATTCACCGATTCGCATCGGTGCACCGGCATAAACGTTCAAGATGCGAGTGCACCGGTTGAAAACTCTTTCAACCGGTGCACTCGCATCTTGAACGTTTATGCCGGTGCACCGATGCGAATCGGTGAATCTTAACATCTCTAGTGTCTAGACATCTTTAGACTGGAANACCAAGTTGAGTTGTTTGGAAGAAACACACAACGCTATGTGTGGAGAAAAAAAGGCACAGCACACCAACATCAAAACCTCATCCCAACTGTGAAGTATGGTGGAGGGAGCATCATGGTTTGGGGCTGCTTTGCTGCCTCAGGGCCTGGACAGATTGCCATCATCGACGGAAAAATGAATTCTCAAGTTTATCAAGACATTTTGCTGGAGAACTTAAGGCCATCTGTCCACCAATTGAAGCTCAACAGAAGATGGGTAATGCAACAGGACAACGACCCAGACAGATTCAACAGAAGAAAATACGCCTTCTGGAGTGGCCCAGTCAGAGTCCTGACCTTAACCCAATTGAGATGCTGTGGCATGACCTCAAGAGAGCGATTCACACCAGACATCCCAAAAATATTGCTGAACTGATACAGTTTTGTAAAGAGGAATGGTCCAATCTCCTGACCGTTGTGCAGGTCTGATATGCAACTATAGGAAACGTTTGGTTGAGGTTATTGCTGCCAAAGGAGGGTCAACCAGTTATTAAATCCAAGGGTTCACATACTTTTTCCACCCTGCACTGTGATTGTTTACATGGTGTGTTCAATAAAAACATAAAAACATATTGTTTGTGTGGTTTTAGCTTAAGCAGACTGTGTTTGTCTATTGTTGTGACTTAGATGAAGATCAGAACACATTTTATGACAATTTATGCAGAAATTCAGGTAGTTCCAAAGGGTTCACATACTTTTTCTTGCAACTGTACATCCTCTAACATATATTTGAATAACTACAAGTGGACAAGGGTATGTTGAGAGTATTAATTTGATTTGTGAGTCGATTGAGAAACAAATGAGGTGAAACCGTTTGTCCCAAAGCCTCTCTCACCCCTCAGCTAAGGATCACTGATGGAGCTGCAGTCCAGAGCTGCATCCATATAAATGTGAGGCTTCAGTTGCCATAGTGATGCAGGATTATTTTATAGATCCATGTACTACCTTCAACAACAGTTGACATGCTCTGTGCTAATGTGGTTTCACACACACACACACACACACACACACACACACACACACACACACACACACACACACACACACACACACACTCACTCACTCACTCACTCACTCACTCACTCAGACTTTGAACCCATCACCCTCTGTTATGATTGTGACTTGTTGTTGAATTGAAGGCACTTTAGTGGCTGTATGTAGTCCAAAATAATCTGTGAGGTTGAAACGAAGAATAAAAACGATTCTTAAAAAAAAGAAAGTTCTTTATATGATTGCAACTATGGAAAGAGATCACTCCCTGGCTCACCCTCTCTCTCTCAAAATGGCTCTGCTCACAGTATTATATTATTATGGGTTTTATATACAGTTTTTATTGCTAACAAATACGCATGAGCATTTTTCATCCTAGTTTGTCTACGTGGAGCCGATTTGAGTGACTTAAATCAAATACAAGGTGGATTAGTAGTTGCCTAAAGTATTGCATCATATCAGATATACCTTACGTTTGTTCTTTATGTAAAAAGTAGTTGTGAGTGTTAGATAACTGTAGTAGAGTGAAAACTATAAAATGGGCCTCTGAATTGTGGTATAAAGTAGCATTTAATCAGAATCAAGTTTATTGACGTACCTGGCAATACACTTCATTCTGAGTCTGATATAATTAAGTAAAGTACAATTATTTCCAAATATGACTTCAATAAGGTACTAAATGTACTAGTTACATTCCTTCATTGACTATCATATAGCAGTGTACACAGCATTATACAGTGTTATGTAAACTCATATTTTGTGAATGCAAACACACATGTTTCTGTATGGACGTATCTTCCGAGGTGTATGTTTGCCTTTTCTTTATCATTGCTCCTTCTCAGACTACCCATGGATCCATGGCTGAGAACATCACGTCCCCCGCTGAGCCGATCTGAGCTGCCAGAGGAGCTGTACAAATCAGTTCTGGCTATTTATAACATCTTGACATTGAGAATGTGGGCTGATCTGGATCCAGCCGCTGCGAATGAGGCCCAAGAGGTGGCTGTCTGTGGCAAACTGATAAAATGAAGCAGCTCTGCCAGCTCCCTCCGGATTACACTCCGTATTAGAAACCGTATCGTACCTTCTGTCCCGTTCGGATTGGACACAGCACACATCAAACCTTCGAATGCATTAATTTGATTTTCATTCACAGGAATTACTTGACTTGATCCCATGAATGTTTCTCTGTTTAACAGTGTGATTTCATATGATGTAAATGCCTTGTGAGTTCAGTAACTATCCCAATATGGACAACATTTTTTTTTCTTATTGCTATTGAACAGCTCAACATTGGATTTTTGGGGTGGTCAATGCTGAGGGGGTCCAGGTTCAAATCCGTCCTGAAGTCACTTTAATCATCCCGTCTGTCTCTCCCTTTCAAATCTATCTCTCCAATACCGTGGTGATGGAATGAGTCCTCCTAACACCCGGATATCGGTTAGCCTGGAAGAAAGTGGTTAATATCATTTTAAGAGATTTTCCAATTTTGTGGACGTCCAAAGCTTCCACATGTCATCAAAATGGCGAACGTTAGCTGCACTTAGCTTGCGGTGGTTGCAAGCCGCCATGCAGGGTGATGTAGTTCCTTTGTAGGCTAACGTTAGGCTAACAAAAGGAACGTATCATTAGCTTTTTACTTCTGAACAACAAATAACAAATCATTAAAGTTGTGTCAATAGGTGGAGCGGTTATCCTGCTGAACAAAACATGTAAATATCATAAACGTGATTATTTTCTCCAATATTTGGAAATCCAATTAAAAAATCCCATTGGCTCTTTGTTGAGGGAGCCCTTTAGATGCTTACTTCAGGGTCAATTTACAAAAATACGTCATCACTGCACAGCTATATAAGGCTAAGACTGGCCCATTACATATAAACATATTTTAACATGATCAGTTGGGTCTTGAAATCAGTTAGTTTAGCAGCCCTTTATCATTTGGAGACGACAGAACGTGTCTTTAAGGGTTGAACATGCGTTCTGTTTGTTTGTGTCTTTATGAATGAGAGCCAGATGACAAAAAGGTCTATTCATGTTTAGTTTCATGCTACATTTTTCAAATGATTATGTGCAACCCAACCCCCACACATATCTGTCAGGGGGATAACATGTGTAAGAGTAAAGCAGTATGGAGTCAGGGCAGGGGACTTTATCACCATAGAGCAGGGGGGCTACAGAGACGCAGAGTAGGGGGCTCCATCATAGTAGACACATAAAACACAGGGCTACATCACCGTAAAGCAGAAGGCTGCATCACCGTATAACGGGAGGGGGGGCACATCACCGTAGAACAGGGGGGCTCGGCCGTTGTTGTGAATGAGGGCCAGCATGACGTCAGCAAGACAATGTCAACAATGCAGCTCCTAGAGGAGGAAAGGCGTTTCATCCTCACACACTCACGGGAGACCCTTCTACACACCGACTGATGCCTACGGTGCTTTAAATTCAGCGGTTTGGGCTGTCGGAGGGCTGCGGGGACACAACAATGTGGACTTATTTCTGAGGAGCTGAACGCAGACGAGCAGGGAAAACGGGTAAGTCGCTGCCAGCATAATAAGCAACCATTGAGCTTTACTACGGCTGAGTGGAGCAGACTACGGGAGCCCCTTGTCAGCCTCGGATTTGCTACTACTAATCTGTCTGCTCGCGCTGGCGTCCCTCTCTTGTTTGTGTTGTAGTAACGCTGTTGTTTAGCGCTCGGTGTAAGCACGGTGTTTGTTGTTGCAGTGAGTACCTGACACCTCGGTGCTTTTCCCGTAGGTTAGCAGGGATGCTGCGGGTTTAAGCTAGGTGCCTGAGTGTGTTTCCCACAGAAACGTGTTCCTCCTCGCCTGGGTGTTACGTCGGGAAAGTAGAGCCCGAACAAAGTGCTTTGTGTCTTTGGAGGGGTTTCGCATGGCCGTTATTTCCCCACCACGTTTGAAATTCATTACCAGTCGTATAGCTCAGTTGGTAGAGCATATCCCCGGGTTTGGCTCCGTACTGATGATCGGTGTACGAATCCCGCCCGGGACCAGTTACCGTGTGTCGTCACCTCTGCCTTCACTGTCATTTAACTAATGGGATCGTATTACCCGAATAAATCATAAAAAAAAAAAAAAAATGTTTCTCAGAAACAATATTGATAGTATCCGCTCTTATGGTGCCATGTGACAGAGAGCAGCCGTGTGTGTCATTATGACGGACCTGTTTGTTCTAGAAATAACTTGCCGGTCTTTATAAACGTCCCTTTGTCCTTCTTGAACTATCCACATTGCACTTCTGAAATAAATCCCAATACATTGAACATAAAAAGGGGCACATGTTTTGCACGGGAGAGCCCCAGCAGGGGTTCGCGCTGCTGTCATGCTGGGGGAGGAAGGGGCTGCAGAGGGACAAAGGACCCAGCCTCCCACCCCCTTATTCCCGCCCTCTGCCGCTGAACGGCCGCTTCAGTAAACAGCCTCCTCGGGATAAAGCTTCGGATAAACAGGAATTCCTGTATGGAATATATTTGAATATGTCTACAATGAGAATCTCAAAACCGGCAGTACCTTTGCCCTTCACCTAGAGGAAAATTCGAAACCTCAAATGTATAAGAAATGAATAACAGAGGTCTTGTTTTCCTTGTATATTATATGTATTAGGCCTACTTATAAACATGTTGGTATTCAATGAACACTCAACCGTTGACTCAGTTAAGATGATATATGGAGTGAGTGCCGTGGTAAACATGCCTCAGTAGTGAGCAGATTAGCTCTTTGTCATCCTTCCTTCAAAGCTCTCTGCCTCTTCCATCCTCCTCCTCTGTGCTACCGGGGAACAGCAGCATCACTGTATAAGTACTGGGGTGTTTTGGGGGGTTACATACAGTTCAGCTGCTGAATGGAGCAGATGAGAGGTGACTGAGGCCAATAAAATATGTACTACTCCACTTCCACTCAGTTATGTTCAGCAGAGAGTGATATCTCTCTCCTGCTCTGATGTAGATTGCCTGCTGATTAGCCCAGTTATAATCCTAGCATGGAGATCCTTCACTGTAAATACAGGAGTATTAAAGGGACACTCAGCAATATCACTCATAGTGCCCAGTTTACTCCAACAGTGTAATGTAACGTGTTCTGTGGAGCTTCGGCAAGTAAATAAATAATTATAATAACACAAAATACGTCATCAGTGTTATCCAAGCTTCCGACCGCAAATTCATAACAGAGAATGCACAACCGGGGGTGACACATTCACATTGCTGGGACAAAAACACAAACGATGTTATTGTGGTGCATTATGGGAGGCATATGAAACAGCATTTTGGAACCATACAAAGGACTAATTTCTTTGTCTTGTCTTAAGCCATTGCTTCTGCTGCAAAATAGAACACCTCAACAGCACTCTTGATACTGCCACTGGATGACACCAAAGTAAGAAAAAATAAATAACATGATGGTTTTAATTTGATAAGTCATCATGCATTATTAATAATGATAAGGATTAATAATTTGTGTGTGTTTGGATGTGGATTTAGCATGATTGCCCTAAGTTTTTCCCTTTTAAGGTGCAAGACTGAAATTTAAAGATGCAAGTTGGAGTTCCGAGTCACCTGCTCCGAAGGCGCTGCACCTGAAATAGGAGTCAGTATTTCACCTCTGGATCAATACAATTTCAATTTAGAGTCATCTTTTATTTTAAAAAATCATACGTTAACCTTTGTTTTTATTTAAAGGTGAAGTAGTTTGGCATATATTGTTGATTAAAATGGTACAGTGTTGACGTATCTTTGTCGGATGACAAAGTTAGAATCGCAAGGACTCCCTCAACAAAAAGCTATGGGATTTTTCCATTGAATTTTGGAATATGACAGAAAATAAGATATTTGGCAAACACATTTATGATACTTACATGTTTTGTTAAGGATGTGATAATCTCCACATAAGAATGCCACTTCTAGACGTCAAAATGTTGGGCTATATAAAAACTACATCACGGTCACATGACTTCACTTCACAACTGCTAAGCTAAAGGTGGCTAATGTTTGGTGTGATGATGTTTAGTTGCCTCATTAGGTCACTCGTAGCAACCATTTTTATGACAGATTGAAGCGTTGCTAATTCATGAGTAGGTTATATTAACTATATTTTATGTTGTAGAGAAAACAACAACATCTCTTTGTTAACCACAGACCAGACCAGACGGCTGAACAAATAAGTTGAAGAAAAACATTGCATTCAAACGGAACCATAAGTGAAAAAATGCTGATAAATGTTTCATTTTTTAGGAGTCAATCCTGCAACTCTCAATTCTAATGAATTCTTTACATTGTGTATTGCATTGTATTATAATCTGCAGGATGTTATCTTTAGACCAAATTCAAACACTATGTGATCTATACATTTGGCAATCAGCTGATATACATTTTTAAGAGCTGTTCCTGTTCAGAGACACCCCAATCCTTAGAAATTATACCTAAAGTGGAATTTGTGCCACGTGGTTGAAGGTGACAGACTGTGGCGTTATTAAGGATCCTCCTCAGGGGACCCTGAATATCTGTACCAATTGTCATGGCAACTGGCCAGTAGTTGTTGAAATATCTTTTTCCTGATAAGAAGAGTCGGATGGACTGTGGTGCAGGGTGGACGGTGTTCACATATACAGTAGCAACCAGGAAATACATTTTACTCAAAGAATTTACTCATATATGTATGCACTAATTGATCTCATTCAGAGTGTGTTTGAAGTCCTGCCTACAGCTTTGCTGAATGAAGGACAGAAATGTGTGTTCAGTGGTGTGTGTGGAGGCGTTCAGTCCCAAAATTACTGCTTTCAACCTGCTCTTCTCTTGGAGCTCATGTAGAGGTAACCAGCTTTAACTCTAATGAATCAAGAGTGGCCTGTTGGTGAACTGGCTCATTAAAGGATTAGAACACACCCAAACACACCAGAGTCGCCTGTCTGCTGCTCGATACTGGGGCTGTCTCAACCCCTATGGTTATAACTCAATTAGAATTGAGGGGAAAACTTTGTTTAACGTGTTTGTTTTAATTTTTAACAAATTAATTACATTCAAAATACGAGGGTACAAAAATGACGGAATACTAACATTAATTGATAGTGAGATTTTAAAGTCGCTGGACCATATGCATAATATTATCATATGGGTATTACTGATATCAATAATGCATTTCAATGTCAAGGTTAATGCAAAACCCCCACCTTGATACCATCACTGGATGCTGGACTTGCTGAGCAACAGCACATTAGTATTGTCCAATATGGCTTATGTTTATTGATTCATCAATATTTTTTCAGTATATAGCACAAGGTGTCGGAAAGTATGGAAAAATGTCAATCAATGTTTACCATAGCTCTGAGTGACGTCTTACGGTCCAAAACTGAAGATATTCAGTTAATTGTGATATAAAACAGATCAAAACGCACAATATCACTTTTTTTGATAAAGCCTTAAACTGTGGATTAATGATCCATTGTTGATCATCAATGTACTAGTATCCTAATTGATTACTTAAGGGATCATTTGAGTACTAGCTAGACTTAAGATTCAGATGTAAGTAGCAGTAGTCATAAATAAAAATAAAAATGTGTGGAGCCATACTTCAGGTGAAGCACCATGTTGATACAGCTGTGTTAAAATGTCCATGACGTTGAATCAAGTACTTTTTTTGGTTATTCATTCCAACAAAAACAACCTGATCTTTTAAAAAATGGTCTACATTTTACCCCTAGCAAACATGATCAACATGCCACACATTCTAAGAAATCAGCTTTAGGATTCCACATTTCCGCAGGGAGTCACGAATCATCAGGACTTTGAACCACTTAGCTGTGGTGACATGAAGTCAGTTATGGTCTAAAGTTAACTTTTGACTTCTGACCAAAATATTTACTCACAATTGTGGTGGTGTCAATATGTGGAGATTATCCTGCTGAACAAAACATGTAAATATCCAAACGTTTGTTTAACACAGAGCTTTTTTGTTGTTGTTGTTGCAATATTCCAAAATCCAATGAAAACATCCCATGTGCCAACCACTGTGTAAAGTTACATTATCTGTCTGAATGTGTTGGTTAAATTTACAGTCATTTGAAATTGTGAATCAGCCATACCTCGCTACAGATGTTAAATAGAAAGCAAAATAGACGTACGCGTCCAAAATGAAATTGTATGCAACGTGTGTGAAGCAGAAATCCTGCAGCTCCACCCGCTGTGACGGACTGGTGAGCGGAGCGAAACACACACTAATTGCGCATTTCCACTACAGCGCAGCGATGTTTAAGCTTGCCGTGCATGGCCCGTTTTTGGTTGCGTTTCCACTTGGCGTAGTACTGGCTAGGGGGTACTATTTCACAGTTTGCACATTTCACTGGCCCCATAAAATCGAGGTTCTTAGCGGGCCAACAACCAGGCTGAGTCACGGCCCCTACACACGGCGGCGTGCGTTGCCGCTTCAACGCTTCTGCCCATTCACTTTGCATGGGGTGACGTCACGATTCACCGAACTGCATTGTGGGAGCAAAGCGTAGCTTCTCTCGCGGTGCTCGCTGCAAAAGTAGAGCAATGTTCTACTTTTGACGCCTCGACGGAGGCGTCAGCCAATCGAATCATATATCAGTCCAAGCTCTAGCCAATCAAACCGCGTGCTTGTGTGTCTGGGGCGGGAGATTCATGTGATTGGTTGTTTGTCTAGTTTCAGCCCCCCCCGCCGGCAAGCGACAACGCACGTCGCCGTGTGTAGGGGCCGTCAGGCTGACTATGCTAAACTAGAGGGAGAATCGCTGGCAAGGGGGTTACAACTACAACAAAATGAACATATTTGACCGTGATTTAATTGTAATACACGTTTCAAAATGATGCCGAAGTAACAACATACTGATACCGGTTAGTAAAAACCATGAATTAAGGCTTTGACAAGTCTGCAGACAGACGGCAGGCGAAAAACCTTTTAAAATGCGTGTTTTTCTAAATGGGGTTCGGCTAAGCTAATACAGTATATGCTCCGACCGTCCACACTCACAACAACGGCCTATACAGACATAAATAAACCAGCGACTGTATTCACCATGACACAGACAGTATGTGGTTTGTACTTGTTTAACTTTTGTCTAGTTTCTGAACAGATATGAGGAGCTGTGAGCTGTGAGGGCTAACTAACGGCTGATGTTGTTTTCTGTGGTTCGCATTGAAGATGACGTCACGGCTCCGCCTACACTGCGTTACTATAGTTACTGCCCCAGCTACTAAACTGTAATGGAAACGCAGCATAAAGTGAGCCTGGCCTACCAAGGCCTAACTATACCGTACTAAGCCGAGCGAGGCCCTGCAATAGAAATGTGCCATTAGAGTTAGACCTAACACACTTAGCTATTTGATCTACCTCTGGAACAAGCTAAACTAGTTATAAATATATTTATTCTTCACTGTCGGGTCACTCATTACTGGATCAGTGAGCTGCATGAGACGATACTGACAGGCTGTCAGGAAAAGAGAGAGAGGGGGACGAGAGGAAAAGAGAGAGCTTCCGCTCATCTCTCCCGTGGTTATTCTCCAAAGTTAATGTAAACTTGAATAATGTACTTCATTTGGAATGTAATAATTATGTGGTTGTTGTTTGCTGGAAGCGCAGTGCGGTGAATGAGCCCATTAACTTAGCCCCATTAACTGAGTTTTTAATCTCACTTTAAACTGGAAGATCCCCATGGCCCGCCCACTCGGATCGGATCGGCTGGTCGGTATCGGCCGGTACCACTGATGTCCGGCGATCTGCCTCAAATAAATGGGCGATCGGAGCATTCCTACCTCTTGTCTATGCTCTCCACTACGTCATGTGAAGGACATACTCCGGGGATGGTGGTGTGTGACCTGAGTCTACTACCATGTCGCACTAATGTGTCAGTGTTTGCTGCTGCGTATATATGCACATTCGACGTTAATATTTCATACGCACATGTGCCAGTCAGAGCAGTGCGGTGGAGTTTCAGAAGCG
>NW_011369951.1:8627455-8628373 GCF_000735185.1 Notothenia coriiceps
CGCCACGCAAATGACATGCGTTCAACTGCCGAACTACCTTGCTCGTCAAACCAATTTCAACGCGTACCCGGCGATACTCGCGTGTATGCCATGAAGAGTCCGTACGGCCCTAGCACTGTAAGGCGAGAGCCAGTTTTCAACCCGGGGTAAAATGTAGTGCGCGGACCATAGCAAGCGTGCTCTTTCGAATGGCCCTCACGGGTCATCCCTTCACTCGGTGTCCTTCTGTCTGGCAAAGTCACGTTTGACATACAATACAACTTTTACCGTCACGTATGAACTAAAATCTATCTAAAGTTTGAGCTGAGAGAAGGTGATAGTACTTTCGATGGTCGTGGTCCTCCGTCACCTGCACATTGAGGGCGAGAATCTTCACGTGGTGGTTTCTCGCACAGGAAATTGCTTGCGGAAGTTGACCACCTGAAGTAATCTTGTACGACTTCTCGCTGCGTCCGACGACTGCAATTGGTGTGTGTGTGTTGTGTGTGTGTGTGTGTGTGTGTGTGTTGTGTGGTCGTCCCGTGTGTGTGGTTTGTGTACGGGCGTTTTTTGTGTGTGTGTGTGTGTGTGTGTGTGTGTTGTACGGTGTGTGTGTGTGTGTGTGTGTGTGGTTGGGAGATGTTGTGTAGGTTGACGGGCTAATTGGGATCAATGCAGCAAAATACTTCCTCTACGGCAGTGCTTCCGGGCGGTACTTACCGAGTCGAGAGAGACACGGGAAGCAAGGACCAACAACAGGCACAGGCGGTTGCCGTCAATACTAGTTTAATGGTACTTGTCTTAACTGTTGTGTAGCCGGTTTGGAGGTGATAAGTATACACCCACAAGGGTTTATTTTATTTAACAATTAGATTACAACGTTGTGTTGTTTTGGTGTGTGTTGTAGGTAACGTGGTACCCATGTATGTCATCTGGCAC
>NW_011369951.1:8628398-8637705 GCF_000735185.1 Notothenia coriiceps
TGTTATTATGATGGATTTGGTATTAACGAGGCGGCAGTTAGCAGCTAGCTAGTAATTATGCTAATTTACACATCAATAGTTATGTACTTTTATATTACGCTGTAACAGGATCTAGTGATATCCAAGCAACAGCGATTAATTTAGCATGAAATAATTATTGCGCTGTATATATACAGTGCAATAAGCTTCTTAGTGCAATAAGAAGCTACAGGGATGTTAATCTACGTCGGTAATATTAACTTTATTTAATACAAGATTTACATCATACAGCCCATAATATTTTACAAATGATGAATTACAGCAAACAGCTCCGTGGGCTGGCAGTAAGGCGATATGGGTCCGTTCTTATTCTGCATCCATGGGTAAAGATAAACGCATGTAGTGCTGAACACGTAATGAACGTGCCGGGCGGCGCGGTCCCGTGGGTTAGATGCGCGTTCATAATGCAGAGGGAAATAACTCTCAGAATAACGTTATTAGCACATTTGTACAACTTGAGGAACAAATGTTTTTAATAAGGGCTATACAAGTGTTCATACTGGGTAGTCTATTTAGTTTTTAAAAAATGATCCAACGATTTACAGACCACTCTTTCCCAATGTAAGTCAATGGGAAAAAGTGTTTCCGGGCCACCAAAACGGAAGTGTAGTACCGCCGTTTGGCCAGCACGAATATTTTCATCTGAGTCCGGCGCACTTCATGGGGGCTTGCCCGCGCCCCCCCCCTGAAATTCAAGGTGTTTAAAATAATTGAATTGTTTAATATAATTGAACATCTGCTCTTTTATTAAATAAACTAAACGCTTTCATTTTAAGTTGTGAGTTTAGTGTTTTTGACCCTAAAATACACTGATGCACTAATCAATAACAATAATCCACAGCTCCTCTCTCTGCTCCAGAGGATTAAACAAAATATATATCCCAATGCCAGCACCCCACCAAAGCAGTAAACCTAGGGGAAACACTGAAGTCAAGTCTCAAGTCATGAATACCAAGTCAAAGTCAAGTCTTTTATCAATGTTAGTCAAGCAAGTCTCAAGTCCAAAAATATGCGACTCGAGTCAAGTCATGTGACTCGAGTCCCCCACCTCTGCCCAATCGAAAGAGAACACTCAATTCTAAAATAATTTCCTTGTTATAAAATGAATTTATAGCAAGGTTTAAAGTACTTTCCACATATACATATATTATTACAGTATTAATGCTAATGTAACATCAACAAAATGTCAAATTAAATTGTAATTCTGTACATGTAAATTTCCTGCAGCTTACTTGCTTATCTATTTTACTATTTGTATGTCTTGTTATTTTCGTTACAGTTAGGGTCATTATTAGAGGAGCCTGCAATTTAAGATTTTAATTGGCAAAAACTACGCTATTGTGCACATGAAAAATAAAGCCTTTAAATTCTTTGAATCTTATTTAATTAAAGGTTATGTTCTACATCTTGTATGAATATTTTCAGGTCAAATTATACAAAACATTCCAGTATGGGACTTGAACCCACCAAAACAAGTGTTTATCTCTACTTGTGTCCATATCTTAGTCAATGGCTCTCTCTTGATTTGCTTATGGTTTGTTCATATTTCATCCCATTGTTATGTTTAACGTCATAGTTCTGTCTTCACAGGTTGTGTTTCTCTAATCTGATGTGATCGCTGCTTGATTTAACAGATCTCATTAGCTCCGAGTTTGCCTCATAACACGTATGATTCACGCTAAAAATAATGATTTTGTTAATCCTGTACACATACCTTCATGAGGTTGCTCATGGTGTTCTTCACCTCCTCCATGGACGGTCTCTGGCTGGGTTCTTTGTCCCAGCAGCGCGTCATCAGGGTCTCTATGGGCTCCGGAAGGTCTTTGATCAGGGGGGGCCGCGTACCTGCGTCACAGGAAGCAGACACTCAGTAAGCTGGATGTTAAACTCCCTGCTGAGGAACACTGGCTCCATCAGCAGGTCCTGCTCCAGGTCCTGGTCCTGCTCCAGGTCCTGGTCCTTCTCCAGGTCCTGGCTCTTGTCATCTCACGTCTCGACTACTGCAACTCCCTCCTGGCTGGTCTAAATGCAAGCACCATCCGACCTCTACAGCTGATTCAGAATGCAGCAGCCTGACTGGTCTTCACCCTCCCCATGTTCTCCCACACTACACTGAACCCCTGCTCCCTTCACTGGCTGGGGGCTGCCCTGATCCACTTCAAGACACAGGCCTACCGAGTTGTGAACAGATCAGGCTCTTCCTGCATCCTGGACACAGTTAAGCCATAGAGTCCAGCATGTGCACTTCGCTCTACATCGGTCAATCGCATTTGATACTCCCTCACTTGGAGCTTTACCCAGGTACCCCTCAGCATAAACATGCCTGTTTGCTATCCTGGCTCTAAAATGGTAGAATGAGCTCCCCATTAACATCAGAACAGAAGAAAGTATACAAATTTCCGTCTGCTGTTGAAATTCTTCAATAAACTGGTCAAAGAGCTGTCCTGCTGACGAATTGTATAATTTCTTTCAACTCCCACTGAAGTCTGCTTTAAAACACTTTCTTGATACATGCTTAGTCATGAGGAAACTGAGCCATAATGTGCCATGGTCACATGCTGACAAAAAAACAAACACACCTTTTTCCACAAAAAGAGGAAGAAAGCTTTTGAAAGCTATGCACTGCTGGGTTCAATGCACTTATTGTCAGTGGCTTTGGATGAGCGTCTGCTGAATGGAGTGTAAAGTAACAGTGTAAGGATGGTGCTCACCTCTGTGGACGGCCCACATGATACAGAAGGCCGAGCCGCCGATCTCGTCGAAGGGCTTCTTGCGTGTGATGACCTCCCACAGGATGATGCCCCAGCTGAACACGTCACACTTCTCACTGTAGTTACTGCCTGAGGACACACAGCACAGGGAGGGTTGCTTCAGGTCTTCAGATGTATGGGAAATACAGGTCAACATGAAGCTGGTAATGCCTATGAACTGAATCTAATCATACAAGCTGAATTAGGACTACCGTAATTTCCGGACTATAAGGCGCACCTGAATATAAGCCGCAGCAGCTAAATTGAATGATGTGTACATATATAAGCCGCACTGGACTATAAGCCGCAGGTGTTTTAATGTTTAATTACCATATGTAAGGGTTCGTGCACAGAGGGGATTGTCGGGAAAGAGATGGCTGTTTGAGGAAGCTCCCATTTATTAACATTTCAACAAACCAGTTGCATATTTGCATAACGTATTCAAGTGTTACCATTTAGTGCAATAGTAGCTACAGAACATGTACTGTGCTGTGTAAACTGTACTGTATCACATAGCGTTTCAGACACACAAACTTTTCAACTTTCAAACTTAAACGGTGCGCTCCCAGCGCACGTACCGGCAGTGATCTACAGCAGTGGTTTTCAACCAGTGGTACGGGGACAAACTGTCTCGCTCTCGTAATGTCTGTCTGTCTTGCTCTCGTTCTGTCTCTCGTACCACTCTCGGTTCCACTTTTACTTTTGCGCGCTACCTGTCTCACTCTTT
This sequence comes from Notothenia coriiceps, assembly GCF_000735185.1. Taxonomy (NCBI): domain Eukaryota; kingdom Metazoa; phylum Chordata; class Actinopteri; order Perciformes; family Nototheniidae; genus Notothenia; species Notothenia coriiceps. Next base: position 8,631,915 of record NW_011369951.1, read on the forward strand.
TCCGGCCTCCAGCTTTTCCTGCTGGAATCCGCCACTTAAAGTTGGGGGTCCGCGGACCGGCCATAGAGCCCATGGAGTTAAAGGTGGTGGCCGTTAGCTGTAAAAATCCATAGATTAGCCGCACCGTTATATAAGCCGCAGCGTCGAAAAATGGGAAAAAAGGCGCGGCTTATAGTCCGAAAATTACGGTAAATCTGCGTATTACAGGTCAACCGAAGAAAAACGTGTTACATTTTATTCCATCACTATTGGATTGTGTTAATTTCTTTGTTAACGATGTTGTAGGGGACGCACACATGCTTAAGAGGCACTCGTCACCATAGTTTTTAATCTACAGCATATGCGAGGAAGGTTCACTAAAAAGCCTACATTACACTCTCACAATTCACTGCACCCAGAATTGACCTTTAAGGTGCACTACACAATTAGGAGATTAAAGCTATCACAATTGAAAAAAGTTCTAATCTGAATTTTCTTTAAAGATACAGGGATTTGAGCACATTGGGGAGTGACAGTGTTTTGTATCTCACCTTCGAACACCTCCGGGGCCATCCAGGCTGCGCTGCCTTTATTGTTGGTCATGTATGTCTGAATATCACAAGCTGTTCCAAAGTCACAGATCTTCAGCACGGTACCACGAGCCACCAGCAGCAGACTGAAACAGTACAGAGGACGGGGTTAAAGACCAGAGAAGAACACTTTTTAATAAGCTCATGTGGGATTGATGTTCGAGTTTGCATCGGATATCTTTGCACGCAATTGGTCATAAATCAAAGCATTTTATTGGGACCAAACAATGACATCACAAGGTGTCCTCCTGGATCCAGGAATGTCTGCAGATGTCATGCAATCTATTCAAAAGATGTGGAGATATATTTTTTTTTTTGTGGATGGAGGGACAGACCAATATAGAGTGGTGCAGTGTTGACGTAGTTTTATAGGCTGAACCGGAGGTTTGCATCGCAAGGGGTCCCTCGACAAAAAGCAATGGGATTTTACCATTGGATTTCAGAATATTGCGGAAAAATAATAGTATAGAACACACTTTAAAAAATGCTAAGCGCAACTGCAAGAAACAGAAGTAAAAAGCTTCAAACAAACGTCATCACATTTGAATGACTTAGCGTCACCACCGCTAAGCTAAAGATGGCTAATGGTTGGAGAGATGACGTCTCATTTATCTACCCATAGCAACCGCTGATTTGATGTCACCTAATGCTTCAGACATTCACCAGTGGGGGACTAACTGACATATTTTATGTTGTAGAAACAAAAGTGAAAACCTCTTAATCCTAAACAGCATTTATTGCAAGCACCTCACCAAAAGCGTATTCAGAAAATGAGCACTGTTTTACTCCCGTCATTCTTTATCTTTTAAATATGTTGCGTTTTACACTGGTGGAAGCCTGGGACTTAAAATGTTCTTTTCTAACAGCTACACTGTAGCTATTGTGCATATGAAATTAACCTTTCAATCTTTGAATCTTTAATGACATACTTTGGTGGTTTGAGGTCCCGGTGGATTAAGGCCTTTGGCTTCATGGAGTGCAGGTAGGCCACCCCCTGAGCACACTGCAGACACCAGCTCATGGCGTGGGACGCTGTGTAGTGGGGCTGGGGCTCGGCACTGTGCAGCACTGGGACCACCAGGGAAAGAAAGGGAAGAAAACAATCAGATAAATACTTGACAGGAGAAGCTGTCATTTTAGAGCAAATCCATTTTGGATCTTTCTAGAATATCAAAAAGGAATAATGGAAAAGAAGGGAAGAAGATCATTAAAACATAATTGAAAGGAACAGTGTAACAGTGAGTGAGTTTCAGAAAAGCTGAGGCAATATCAACGTACATACATTAACTAGAATATTTCATAGACACGCTAGGACTTACAGTTATATAGCGAGCCACATTCTGCGTACTCCATGACCAGACACACCTGAGAGGAAAAAACTGAAATTAGGCCCATCTGGAACTTTCTCTGAGCTAAGCTACTGTTACCACATGCAACCATACCCCCAACATGCTCATAATGAAATAAGAACACAGCTGGTACTCTACGTGGTTTAGCTACACACATTGGGAAAAATAACTAATTGGAATTCTTTTTGACTAAAATTGCAATAGGATTTGCAATATAAGAGGGAAAAAAACATGATTCACATTATATATAAACATATATCACAATTATCATGGTTTTATTTTTCTACAGTACTTGTACCAAAGAATACCGTTTGTAGGCCGGGACTTCTCTTCAACACTGCAATATTTCCATTAGGATAATATAATATGGCTAATTTGAAGCTAATGCAGTAGCACTTAAATGGTTTGGCTCATTGGAAGCTAATGCACCTGCACGATTCTTACTTTATTGAGTGTGCATCTCTTTGGTTGAATGCACTCATTGTAAGGCACTTATGAAAATAGCGTCCGCTAAATCCGTATTAACAGCTCTGGCACACGTTATCAGAAACCCTGATGATGATCTCTTTGGTTCATTATTCTGTCCTGTACCACACACATATCATACAAGCTATTAGCGTAACTGTGTGCGCGCGCGAGAATGATAGTGTGTGTATGTGTATGATAGTGTGTGTATGTGTGTGAGAGAGAATGATAGTATGTATGTATGTATGTATGTATGTATGTATGTATGTATGTATGTATGTATGTATGTATGTATGTATGTATGTATGTATGTATGTATGTATATGTATGTGTATGTGTGTGTGTGTGTGTGTGTGTGTGTGTGTGTGTGTGTGTGTGTGTGTGTGTGTGTGTGTGTGTGTGTGTGTGTGTGTGTGTGTGTGTTACTCACTGGATTGTCACAGGAGCCATACAGCTTAACAATGTTGGGGTGATTGACCCGGGACAGCTGGCGGAGCTGTGCACAAACAAAACACACTTATTACCATCAACACATTAATACATGAATAACTGTCTGTCTATGAGATCTACAGTGGAACATGATGTGGGACTTGGCATTAGAGCCAATAGGTGACTGATTCAAGTCCCAGTATGGACAACAACAAAAACACACTGAACCCCCGGGCGCCAAAACATGGCTACCAATTCACTCCTACACCTCTCAGGTGAAAAATGCATGTGTTTGTGCATGTGTGTACTTGTACTGTATAAGCTAATAGAGTGAAGACTGAATTCCTCATGTGGGATCTTCTGAGATCTGTCTCCAGCAAGATACAGGATATTCTCTAGTTAACAAATGTGGAGACTTATATGGAGACAACTAGGGATGTGTACCGAGCCCCGGTATTAGACGGGCCCCAGGGCTGAATTATTAAAGACCGTGGTACCGTTAAGCTCCGACGTTATCGGTCTTTTTATCGGTACTGGAGACATGTAAAAATATAATGTCATATGTATTATCCAGAATGCAGCGCTCGTCTGGTCTTCAACCTTCACAAAATTCTCCCCACACACGCCGCTCACTCCGCTCCCTCACTGGTTACTGCTAGAATCCACTTTCAAGACACTGGTAGTTGCGTACCAGATGCTAAATGGATCGTGTGCCCTTCCTACACATCCAGGACAATGGTTAAACTGGTACACGCCCAGCACGTGCATCCGCTCTGCATCAGCCAAACGAGCTTGCTGCACCGTCACTGCGAGGGGACCAAGTCCCCATCAGCAAAACAACAGAATTGCTACCAACACAGATAGAATGAGCTCCCCATTAGGACCCACAGAACAAGCATAGCTTAGCTCATACAATCCGGCGCAGACTGAAAACTCATCCTCTTTCGACTCCAATCGAGAGATAAGAATTAACACACAGCTGATACAGAGCACTTATATACACATAAAAGGACTGGCTTTATCACATTGAGTAGCACTTGAAATGTTTAGAGACTCTCTGAAACCTGATGAACAGATTCTGTTTACACAGAATTGTATCTTCACTGGTCGAATGTAATATTGTAAGACACATTGGATAAAGAAGCGTCAGACAAAATGTCAAATGTTAAAAGTATTACACACAAACATTACATTGCAGTTTTAGTAGTCCCAACTCCGTACAATACGAAACATACTGCAAAATGCGTTATTTTTAGTATTTCGATCTTTCCCGATCCCAGGACGAACTCTCTCTCACACTCACACGACCTGCAAGGAGGGGGCGGGCCAGACACACACACACACATCAAGCAGCAACACACACACCACGGAGGAGTGGCAGAACACACACACGACGAGATGTGGTTAAACTTTAGCCGTCTCGATGCTCGTTGCCTAAAGTGCAATAAGAGTTTTAGCATGTAAGGGCGGTAACACACAATCTCTAAACATACAAAGTGCACCACATTCAGTACGGAGAAATGCACGCAGGGTTCAACTGTCTTTATAGTAGACTAGACACCCACACGAGTAACACACGTCAGGTGTTATAACCTAAGCAGCAACCCAGAGAGTAACTAACATTTACACACAGGAATGAGTAGAGGAACTGAGTTATATAGAAAGTTCAGACTATTCTGTGTTACACAACAACATCAGATTATTATAATATGAGATGTAGTTACCTTATTGAAGTGAAATATTATGTATTAATTTAATAAAAAGCAATGTTAGTTTTGTTCACAATTTGTTTAGAATTTTATCTATTTTTTTTCTCCAAACAGATAAGAGTACCTGTTTAAAAGAAAAACCGGAAACCGATAAGCCGGTATCGATAAAAGTAGTAGTAACCGTTACACAACATACCCATACCCTAGAGACAACCAATTACTAGACACACACACAACCCTATCACACATCAAAGAGTGTTGTTACAGTGTGGGGTGTTGTTGATAACAGAGTGGGAATGTTGTTGTAACAGTGAAGTGTTGCTGTAACGTGTAGTGTTGCTGTAACAGTGGGGTGTAAGAAAGTGTGGGGTGTTGTTGTACAGTGTGGGGTGTTGTTTGTAACAGTTGTGTGGTTGCTGTAACAGTGTGGGGTGTTGTTGTAACAGTGTGGGGTGTTGCTGTAACAGTGTGGGGTTTGTTGTAACAGTGTGGGGTGGTTGTTGTACAGTGTGGGGTGTTGTTGTCAACAGTGTGGGTGTTGTTGTAACAGTGTGGGTGTTATTGTTAACGAGTGTGGGTGAGGGGGGGTGTTGACTGTAACAGTGTGGGGTGTTGTTGTAACAGATGTGGGGTGTTGTTGTAACAGTGGGATCCGTACCTCAACCAGGAAAGCGTTCCTGCTCATTTCACTCTCTATGGTCCTTTATTGCCACATCCTGTCCTTTCCAAGATGGCCTTGAAGACCACTACCAATGTCCCTCTGTCAACAGCCTGAAAAGAAGGAAGACATGACAATATATTACCAAGGATACCACATGCACAGAATTTGGAACTCAAGTAATATTTTGGGGGTACTTATACTTTACTTGAGTATTTCCCATTACTCTACTTTATAATATTGTACACACTGTAGTCACTACATTTTATTTGACTCATGAAGATACTTTTTACATTAATAAAATTATGTCTTTAAACTACGTTGGCTCCATTAGACCATAATTTTATTAATGTAAAAAGTATTCTTCATGAGTCAAATAAATGTAGTGGACTACAGTGTGTACAATATATAAGTGCAGTAATGAAATACTCAAGGTAAAGTAATAAAGTACCCCCAAATATACTTGAGTTCAAACCGAAGCCATCATACCTGTGCATTGTATCCTGGGTAATATATTGTCATCGTCCTTTCCTGTCTTTTCCAGGCGGTTGGCGCAGAGGGACATTTGGAGTGGTCTTTCCAAGGCGCAATCTGAAGGACAAGGAGTGGGCA
>NW_011369951.1:8637750-8644471 GCF_000735185.1 Notothenia coriiceps
TTTTAAAGAGAAGAGCCCCAGGGATGCGAGCTTTGAGAACCCACATGTCAGATTTAACTCCAGATGTGTATTACCTAAAGAAATAACGTTTCTGTCCTTAAGTTTGGATTCAAACCAATTAACGAACTGTGCCGAAAGTCCCCACCCAGTTTTCTACTCTGTCTAGTAATATTGTTGTGTCACAGTGTCAAACGCAGCACTGAGATCTAATAATACTAACACTGAAAGTTCTGCCACTGTCTGTGTTTAAGTGGATGATCATTGAAGACCTTAACAAGAGCAGTCCTCAGTGCTGTGTGTTGGACGAAAGCCTGACTGGAACACATCAAACAGGTATTAAATTCAAGAAAATTACTCAACCTGTTTGAAAAACAACTTTTCAATGATTACCTAGAAATGGCAGGTTTGATATGGGGCCTGTAAATTGTTCCATTACTGAAGCGTCTAGATCAGTGGATGGGCAACTTTGATGGTGGTGGGGGCCACATCATTGATGTACTGGCCCCAGGGGGGCGCAGATTCACTTTGAAACACACACCACACACAAAAAATTCCATGTGTTGTATGTAATTATTAACAAATATACTAAGTCTGACATCTTCATTGACATTTTACAATCAAAGGGAACATCCCCAAAAAATGGGAACAACCTCTAATAAGCTCACTAAACAAATATCAGTTCACAGAAGTGTTATTTCATTTGTACAAGTGGCATGTTTGTATTGAACAGGTTATTAAACAGTGGAATAAAACTATTTTAAACTATTGGAAAGCACGGAAAATGTGTGTGTATTGAGATTAACCATTAAGATGACATACACATGAAGTCATGAACACTAACCCAGACATTAGTTGTCTAACTTGAACCTAAAACACTTGTAGCCAGTCTCTGCATTCCCCTTATTCCATAATAAGGGAAATGTCAACACAGACACATGTCAGCCTGTTCCTCAGCACCACTCCCCCTCCCTCCCGCTGAAATTATGAATGAAAAGCGTAGTAATCATAGATAACAAGGCAGGGTCCGTGACAGTTTGTTTTCATCTGATTTCAAATAAACAAAGTCTTGGTTTTAAGAATATTAAACTTGTTTCTCCAAATTCAGATGATAAATACAACTTTTAAGCTTGTAAAGGCATAATTACAAGAGGCAATTTAACGTCACAGCAGGCATAACAACAGCCGGTGTTTCTTGTGAGGGTTTCCCCGGGAAACAAACACAATACACACAAATGTGTCACAGATTATTTTTCGGTATTTGAAATCATGTACGCAGCTCGCGACGTAACTAGGAGTCTAGTGGACGGTATCAGTAATACAAATAAAACATTTTTATTTTAATTTTATTTTTTATTATTAATTACGTTGTTTATAAATTAATCTGAAGGCCGCAAAAAGAGGAGTTGGGGGCCGCCATTTGCCCATCCCTGGTCTAGATTATGCTTTTTTAAGAGCGGTTTAATGACTGCAGTTTTCAGGGTCTGTGGAAAAACACCTGAGTGAAGAGATTTGTTTACTATATGAAGTAGATCTGAGGCCATGCAAGGAAAAACATCTTTGAAAAATCCTGTTGGAATAATATCAAGGCAGCAGGAGGAGGATTTCAGATGTTGTATAATGTCCTCTAGGTTTTTATCAATAATCTGATGGAATTGTGTCATGGTGTTTGAATTGATTTTAAGTGGACACAGGGACAACACATTTGCTGTACCTGACACAGGGGCACTGACTGCTTTTCCGATTTTCAGAATGTTGTCAGTGAAGTGAATCTAAGGTCGCATTCACAACTAATAGTCTGCTTCTCTGGTGCGCACCAGACGACAATTTGTTACATTGTTTAATTTTTCAGAAGGTTCGGTTTGCTTTCACACGGGCAAAACTCAAACGGACTATAGAGGATTGACTTTTGCTCTTTTAATACTGGTTTAATATCACCATACTCGAGAATAAGCGTCATTAGCTGCCGCTTTTCCAAAATCTATATAATCACATTCAAGTAAATTCACATTTTCTCTTGCCAAATTTGGGCATTAAAATTGGTTCCAAATATGAATGGAAAGCAATTAAACATAACTTTTTACATTTTCTGTAAGAACAGAAATGTCAAATTTCCACATTGTTTAGATATTTCAAGGTTCTACAGTTGCACATTTAATAAAGTTATCTACAATGGTTCAATATCACACTCGAGACTTAGCGCCACCAGCCGTCTATCTCGATTTTCCAGTAAGTAAGTACATAAATTCACATTTTCTATTGCCAAATCACGATTTGCTTAAAATATCCACCAAATCAGAAAATTAAGTGTTTTGGCAGGAAACAATTAAATTAAACTTAAATGTTTGTATAAACTTGACATTTCCATTAAAGTAATGAAAAACAGGAAAAAGTTGACTGTCTGCATGGAAAACTTTCTGGACTAGTCTACTATCCTGATACACAAGTGGTAGGGCAGTGAGTTGTATAAGTGAGAGGGGGCGGGGAGGAGAAGCAAGCTAATCAAACTCCTGTTGTCCACACAAAGGTCACAACAGAAAGCCCCATCTGCTCCCTGACCTTGACCCGGCGTCAAATCACCCTCAGCTTTGTGTATGTGAGTGGGCTGATGTATACATGTGTGACACTGGTGCTGCTACACTACCCCCAGGGTTTAATGGCAGGGGGGGGTTGCTGCTGCTGCTGGGGAGATGGAGAGGTGACGACCTTTGACCTTTCTCCAATTCTGTGGACTCAGTGTCAGAGCCACAGCTGCAACATCTAGCAGGTGTGACGACTCATTTTCAGCTCAGAGCTGCAAATCTGAACAAGCAGAGGCGTTGAGTGTCGAGTGAGTCAGAGGAATTTATTCATGCTCCAAAACACCGGAGGATGATAGTAAGATTTGTACAAATACAATAAACTGGGACATTTCTTTTTGGTTGACTGCACAGCTGACTCCTGTTGTGGGATGGTTCATATTAGCTTCATTTCCATGGAGTTCACTAATCAGGCAATTAGAGATTACAATAGAAAACATTCAAAAGTAACTTTTCTATCTTAAAACGGTATTCTACGCAGTAGTGGAAGATGTACAGGAGAAATATAAAATGGTACAAATAGCCAAGTTACAAGTTACAAGTCCTGCATTCAAATGTTTACTTAGGTAGAAATGAGTGCTGTCAGTCGATTAAAATATGTAATCGCGATTAATCGCATGATGTCCATAGTTAATCGGGATTAATTGCAAATTAATCACACATTTTTTATCTGTTCTAAATGTACCTTAGAGGAGTATTTTTCAAGTTTGTAATACTCTTATCAACACATGAGTGGACAAATATGCTTTATGCAAATGTTTGTTTATTATCATTGGAACAATGACAAATATTCTCCTGAATATTCTCAATACAACGACCTGGAACCTCTCTCTCTCTCTTACACTCTCTCCCAACCCTGTGTACTTCTCTGCACTGAGCCAGTTGCTCAAACAGACAAGCCTGTTTACAGTTGTCGGCAAAATGCCACTCCTCTGTCTTCATAACAGTCAAAGCATGAGACTGAAGTTCCCACCTACAGTAGGGTCAAAATAATGCGCTTTGATGTGCAGTCGACACGTTGGATGCGATCCGAATTATCTCACACGGTCCCTCATCCTCCACAATATTAATTGTCCTGCAAGCTGTAGCCACCGCCACCCATTTAGCTATCACTGTTGAAAGATTGCTGCTCGTAGACGCTGTGTCCAGGCGTCTGCCCGGCAAACTTTCAAGCGTGGTCTGCCGGAAGCGAGCGGCAGGAGCGGGGCTGTCAGCATCAGCTGTGTGCTTGGCTTGCTGTTTAAAACACCTTTTTTTTTATCCATATCTCTCGCTAGAATCTACCACCATCCAACTAACAACAACAACAACGTCAAGCCTTCGGGCTCTGAAACTACGGGCGGGCAGAGGACGAATACACATGCGTTAATCACACGTTAAAATAATTAGTGGCGTTAAAAAAAATTGCATTAACTTGACAGCCCTAGTGGAAATACTAAATTATTAGCATCAAAATAAACTTAAAGTCACACAACTAAAAGTACTCTATTATGCAGAATGGCTGGTTTTGGAATAAAACGTTTTTATAACACTGGATTATAATGTGTATACAGTTTGTATGATTGATCCTTTATATTCATTATTTAATTTAGAAGTTGGTAAACGTGGAGCTAACTTTGATGACTCTATATATGTTTTGTTAAAATAAAAAATACATATTTTTATGACAGGTAGCTTAAAGGTGGGGTAGGTAATTTTGGAGAAACCAGCTCGAGTGGCTAGAATTTGAAAATACACAGCCGGTGTCAGTACCATATGTGTTAGGGGTCCGTCGCTTACCAATGACGTCACGCATTGTGATTGGCTGTACGGTAATCGCACGCTGATTGGTGTGACTAGGGGCGCTGACTAGGGTATACCGGGCGGTATACCGGGGATAACGGGTCACAACCATAAGCGACCTGTTATCCTTCAGGAAACGACAGCGAAGCATCTGGGGTGTTTTCTCCACATAACTGCTCACGTCACTGTCACTAGTATTATTTATATATACTAGGGCTGTACCCAAATATCAGAATATTCGTACGTTGAAGTAGCCTACTATTCGGATATTGGTTTTGTTTGTTTTTTCCCCGTTTTTTTTTCAAATTGAATTTATTGAAATCTCCAATATCAACGTAAGAGCTTGTTCGGGGGGTGCTAACACTTAACCATAAACGTTATTGTTTACTTCTCCTTCTTAAAATGTAGATATTACTTTTCTCCGTTAATCTCCGTCATGTTGTTTCCATAGCAACAACAACTTCCTGTCAACAGCGCTGCCTCTCCCCTTTTCAAAAATAAAAGCATGTCCATAAATAGGAAAGCCAAGGCCAAATTACACTTAGACCATAGACAACTGCAACGAAAGTAACAAAACACAATTGCAATATCCTTTTCAATTTCAAAGAAACACCAAATTGTGTTACACTTAACAAAATAACTATAAAACATCGATAACTGTAGAATAACAAAATGGAATGCCGTGAACAGCACCGAAATACACGTGTTGAGCGGTCGCGCTTCTGATAACTGACGCCCCCCCCCCGGGGCCAAATATTTCGGACGAAGTAAAGAATGAAGTGTGTGTTTAAATGTTAGCACCCACGAAGAGGCCTCAAGCTCTTAAACGTTGAGTTTCAATACCATCGAAAATTTGTGTAAAATGTCCTCTTGGTTGCCGTACACGCCAATGCGTGGACGTCATTGTAAGCGTAACGGACCGCCAGAACACATCTGGACTGGCCCGAACGCATGTGGTAGCCTACACCCGGAAACAAATCTGGCCAACCTTCGCTTACAGAGCCCCTCCGCCCGCCTCCAACACACACACCAAACGTGGCACATGACCCAATGAGTGTGAAGGATCCACAGTTTCGCCCTCCCTCTTTTTCGGCCTTCTGTGTAGGTGTTGTCTGGTTGTAGGCCGATTGACGAAGCCGAGCGAAGACCGACGCAGACAGCTGGCGCAATTGCGATCCGGCCGTCTTGCTAGATGGTTAGTCATTTGTCCGACCTTGCTCTGGACGCTCGCCTACATGAGACGTCTGAAATCTCGCGGGACACAAGACGCACCCAGACCTTGAGAGCGGCGGGCGAGGCAGCGCAGGGCGTTGCTCTCGCCATTGGGCCTGGGCGGAGATAAATGTGCTTGATGGGAAACCAACTCGTTGGTATGCCGAGTCCTGAAGCAGCTCCATTTGGTGGTTTTTAGCCCCCCAAAGCGGCAAACTCCTGGGGAACGAGCCGGGACGCAAATAGCGGAAGTACTACCACTGCAGTTCAAATAATATTGGCCGATAAGGCGATGGGCTGCAGGAAAGGAGCAATTTTCCAATAGACCCCCATAAGTTAAAATGGCCCAATTTTACAGCAGAAAAAAACATGTTTCTAACCCCTGGCTCCCATAATTTTATGTCGATATAGTTAAGATTACCACCTTTCCACCTAACATGATTAGGATGCGTGAGTTGAATTGTTTTCTAACCACGACGCCTTTATATATAATTGGGTCTTAAAGTTTTGCTAAATTAGGGCGTGGTCACATGAGTGACGGCTCTGTCAGTGAATGGCTGTTGCTAGCTCCTGTCTCTCTGCTAGGCTGCTCCGTGAGCTAGCCTACAGGGACTGCTGGGCCTGGTTCCAGTTCATCCCAGGAACACAACCTGAGCCGGCCGTGGTTTGTTTGTTCTTCATGTTTAATATACTGGCGGCTATTGTGAATGGCTCTGCAGTTAAAACAGACGTGCATGAATGGCGGTTTTGGGCGGTAGTGAAATTCGAAGTGCTTTGTTTACTGGATTAGGATTTTAAACTACGTAATGAATGTGTAAGGGCTGGGTTCGCGTGTGCCGAGCTGTAGCTACATCCGGTGCTACAGCGATGCTATCGTACGCTCCAAGTTAAAATCCATACACTGTATAGTATAAAAGGTTACAAACCAAAATAGAGAAAGTGTAAGTGTAAACTGGGGATAATTACTGTTGAGACAACGAATACTTTTATTAATGTAGGTAGGAACTGTATGGGCATTCGCTAAGGTTACATTTAAATGGGCTATGCTCAAGTATGTAGACAAGGCTAATGTCGAAGTAGTGTATGTGAAATCAGCCCTCAACAAAAATAAGATGTGTGTATATTACAATTATTATGTCATCATTTCAAGA
>NW_011369951.1:8644516-8653706 GCF_000735185.1 Notothenia coriiceps
ACAGCATGAGTACATGTCGTTCACGCCTGAAAGAGTAAAGTTAATGAGAATGGCTCAACGAGGGAACATCAGCGTACGATCTTCTCATCCAGTTCCACTTCTTCCAAACACAAATCCCTCACTCATGTCTGTAAACACTCATATTAATCCCATCATCTGTCCAAGTTTAGGGTGATTTATATACACGTGTAAAGAAGCTTAAAATCCAAACCTTAATTGCAAGGCAGTATGATAATCCTAAACAGATGAAAGAAAAAACAAAGTTACACTCTTTTAATCTGTTGAGGGTTTATAATCATTAACAGACATTTTTAATAGTCAAAAATACCCCGACAAAAGTTGGGACGATGTCATCAATTCTCGGCAGCTTGCAAGCCTGATAGGCGTACGCGGGAAGTCACTCAGCGTTGGGGGGTTCTCCACGGGGTTCTCCGCAGCCGGAGGAACTGTGACACGCCTGGGGGGGGGGGGGGGGGGGCTAGTGGGACCTGGTGGGCTTTGAAACTGTGCGCGTGCTTACACTGGTAGGTGCGCCGCTTTTGGGGGTGTGGGGGGTTGCGGGTGCTAGTGGAGCCTTCGCAGGTGGGGGTCTGCAGCCCCCCCTCACGCGCCCCCTTCCCGCGTCCACGACCCTGAGGAACACTTTCGCAAAATTAGAGCTTGCAATGATTAGTTGACGAATTGTAAAATTGAGTTACCAGGAAAAAAAATGTATCGAACAAAATATATATATAATTACCAAATTTAAAAAATATATATAGTATTTATTATCCATTTAAATTATATACTTTTTATACTACCACGATCATTTTAAATAATTATAATAACTAAAAAAGTGAAATACATAATTAGATAATACAACTGAATTAGTAATAAAGATACATTTTATTCATACAGTCGCGCTGTTACTACAGGGATAAACATTCATAAAAAATTAAAAATACAACCTACTTAAAATAAACAACACACATCATTAATAACAGGTTTAAAAAAATTGTTAAGATATCTGAAAATACAAAATTAATCTCAGTTTTACCTGAGCGTCTAGACCCACTTTTCACCTGAAATCAACCTTCGCGCTTAAAGGACCTGGGGATAAGTCATTCTCTGGATCACTTTTATTAAAACATTTCCACTAAAACCTACAGGTTTAGATCTTAAAAAACCTGCTTGCATTTTCTTGAGACCTACTGAATAACCCTTTAATACACACACACCTCACAGACAGAGAATATGAACATCTTCAGAAGAAACCACAAAACACAATAATGGGCCGACAGAGCAGTGGACGCATCACTCACTTCTCCTCTTCTCGTCCTCCGGGGGGAAGGTTAATCGTTTAACATCTTGGGAGTCTACATCATGTCTTCATTATCTGGTGGGAAAACATCGTCCGCCAGTTCTCTTCCCTCCCTCCTGTCCTCTCTCTTCTTCTTGTTATAACAGATGGTTTGTTTGTTTACTCCAGCTGTCCCTCTGTCTCTTGTATTGCCATATTTCCCACTCCACAAACACAAGTCCAAACTCATTAGATCTCGCCTAACTCAATGATCGTGACCTTTTTATGTTTTTAATGGCATATTTTTTTATAATTTCGATTTTTCCTATTTTGACAAACTTTGACTTTATTCCCCAAAGTTTTTACACTATAGAAAAATATCTTCATATTCTTAAATCATAAGATATAAAGTAACTTTCCTGCTATATTACATAGCTGTTATTATTTAAGGTAGATAGTGAATATTTTGGAAAAGGAAAGTTTGATTCATTTAGCATCATAAACACCTCTTTTTTTAAATGGAATAAACCTCCATAGGGACATCCGAACAGCTCACCTTTTCAAAATAAAAGCCCAATAGAGTACTGACACTAACAGAAGCTAATTCAAAAATAAGCCCAGAAAGAACTTAATTGTTGCAGGAGCTCAGGTTTCGTTGGTTTTCCACACTAAAAGCTTCATAAAAGTCACCGTATCCTTACTGAAGGCTCACGGAAAAGTATTGTCTGTTTCAAATAAAGCCCCCAATAGAGGTACCTGTACACAAACAAGAAGCTCCAGGCGAGGCCCTGTTTTACCAAAATAAAAAGCCCCTAATAGAGTTACTTCCCTTACTTGAATGCTCAGGAAACCAGTATTGCTTTTTTTCAAAGGTAAAAGCCCTATATGAGTTACCATATCCTTACTGAAGGCTCCAGTGAAAAGTGTTGTTTTCAAAGTAAAAGGCCTATAGAGTCTACGTACCTTACTGAAGGCTCAGGAAAAGTATTGTTTTTCCAAAGTAAAAGGCTATAGAGTTACTGCATCCTTACTGAAGCTCAGGAAAAGTATTGTTTTTGAAAGTAAAGAAAAAGGCCCTATAAGTTACTATATCCTCACTGGAAGGCTCAGGAAAAGTATTGTTTTCAAGTAAAAGGCTCTATAGAGTTACCTGTATCCTTACCTGAAGGCTCAGGAAAAAGTATTGTTTTCAAAGTAAAAGGCCTATAGATGTTAACCATATCCTCACTGAAGTAAGAGGCTCAGGAAAAGTATGTGTTTTTCAAAGTAAAAGGCCTATAGAGTTACCCGTACCTTACTGAAAGGCTCAGGAAAAGTAATTGTTTTCAAAGTAAAAGCCCTATAGAGTTACCGTATCCTTACTGAAGGCTCCAGGAAAAGTATTGTTTTTCAAAAGTAAAGGCCTATAGAGTTACTGTATCCTTAACTGAATGCTTCAGGAAAAGATGTTTTGAAAGTAAAAGGCCTATAGAGTTACCATACTCCTCACTGAAGGCTCGGAAAAGTATTGTTTTCAAGTAAAAGCCCTATAGAGTTAACCGTATCCTTACTGAATGCTCGGGAAAGGTATTGTTTTTCAAAGAAAAAGCCCTATTGAATTACCGGTATCCTTACTGGAATGCTCAGGAAAAGTTTTGTTTTTCAAAGTAAAAGCCCTATAAGTTACGAATCCTTACTGAAGTCTCAGGAAAGGTATTGTTTTTCAAAGTAAAAGCCCTATTGAATTACCGTACCTTACTGAAATGCTCAGGAAAAGTTTTTGTTTTTCAAGAGTAAAAGCCCTAATAGAGGTTACACCTGTATCCTACTGAAGCTCAGGAAAAGTTTTGTTTTTCAAGTAAAAGCCACTATAGAGTTAACGTATCCTTACTGAAGCTCCAGGAAAAGTATGTGCTTTTATATAACACCTTTCAACACAAGGCAATTCAAGTGCTTTACAAAAATGAAAGACATTAAGAGCATAATACCCTCCTGGTGTCTCTCAGGTCTAATCTGACCAATTTACTACTTCATCAATCATTAACCTTTTGTTTGCATCGATTGCATCTAGCTTCATGATACCTTCGAGTAGACATTTGAACATATCAAAATGCTGATCACCACCTGTCATGATTCTGGATTATTTAGTCAACTTTTGTAACACCCATGCAGCGCTGTTTCCCCCGGCAAAGATGAATTAGTAAACATTCCGGATCAGAGAAAACACACACACACACACAACCACACCACACACACACCACACACAACCACACACACACACACAACACACACACACCACACACACACACACACACACACACACACACACACACACACACACACACACACACCACACACACACAACACACACAACACTGACATCCGCCGGTCAAACATGTCGTTAAAGTTTAAATCTTCCGGACACAATTTGAAAAGTGCGTCAAGAGGTCTTCTTTGTTTTTTATTGAGCTTTAAAACAAATTGGATATATTCGATATAAACAAACTAATAAATAGTAGTTAACTACACACATATTCAATAAGTGGAACAGTATTTACCATACACGGGAATATAAACGAGCGCTCTCTCCCCTCTCCTGACAGCCCGTCAGTATCAGCAGCTCGCGGATCAGTAATGAATGACCGAGCAGTAAACTAACATACAAATAGTTTACGGTAGTTTGAAGAAGGTAATTAAAATAGCTACGTGGTGATATCTAAACCTGAAGTGTGTGTTTTTCCGCTCCTGCTGCATGTGATCATGCAGAGCCTGCGTGCCGACCAGCAAGCAGCTGATCTCTCTCTCCTCCGTCCAGAATTAGACTCACTCGCGTTATGTCCATATCGATCAGATCCAGGCTAGTTCTAAGCTAATGAAATAGGACTACCGCTATTAAAAGACACCTAAACAATAAGTGGTCGCTATGCAACGGGGCGTTGAGGCCACAAAGTAAGCGCAGCTTAATGCATTTGTTTACATGCCCACCGGAACCCGAGCATTACCAACAGATCAACGCACAATCACCCATACAGGACATCTTCTTTCCTCCACATTAAGTGTTAGCCATTTATTGACTTCTTGTCTGTTACATAGAGTGGCGCAAGTTGCGCAACTGATGCGGTATTGCGCTAAGGGAAAAAATATTTTGACCGGACCTTTGCCGGACGAGAATCTAGATCTCGCACAGGCACCACAGCACACATTTTACCGGACACGCAGACCAGGCAAACACACGCAACGAGAACACAGACGCACACACACACACACACACACACACACACACACACACACACACACACACCACACACACACACACACACACACACACAGAAACAATTGATACATTTCCAGCTCTTATGTGCCCATCCCCCCCCACATGGAATCACACTGGCACACCAATACATGGTTCAGTGTCTGTTCTTTGTATATTTACTGCAGTGTTTCATGTATACCAGTAGTCTGATACAGTATGTACAGTTTGAAAGGGTGTTAAAGGAAATTTGGTGATGATTAATGGTTTTTCTGTTAATGTAATAGCAGTTAAAACAGGACCGGTCACATTTGACCTCGAACACCAAAGTAAGGGGAAACGAAGACAATAGGAGGGTTAAGAAACATATTCTAAAAAGGCATTTAAAAACACTCATCTAAAATCAAAGGTACATTAATTAAAGTTACAGTGCCGTGTGAGATACAGCTCTGACTCTCAATCAACTTTTTAGCAGAAATAGTTTTCTTTGACCTCACTTTCTTTCTACTTTCTTTGTTAACTTATCCTTTAGTTATTTCAAGTGCTTCATGCTAAACGAACCCCCCATTGGAAAGTTCTAATCCGACCCCATGTTACCTTTTTTAGTTTTCATTCCTCTTTTTTTTTTTTTTTTAAATGCACATTAGTTAAGTTTACCTTGTCTTTCTAGGACTTTTTTTGTACACACTCATTAGATGTCGCTCTAACTCAATGACGTGACTTTGACAGTTGGTCAGGGGCAGAGGAGAGAGATGAAGACGTCCGGAGGTAGACCTTCCTCTTCCTGTTTCAGATCTGAAGTGACCTCTGACCCCTCGTTCACCTCCTTTTTGTTTTTCTGTCTGTGATTTCACTTCATTCTCCCTCCTTACCCTTCACCTCTCTCAGGAGAAAGTACTGATACCGCTGCACTCAAAGTTAGTCCTGTAGTATTTATGGCGATGTTGTTCATGGACACACACATGGACCGTATTAGTTTTTATGTTAATGTATTTTCACAGTGCATTATACTGCATAAAGATAATGGTAAATGGACTATACTTAAATAGAGCTTCATCCAGTCTCTCCCCTCAAAGCGCTTTGCATACTGCAGTTCAGTCTGTAATCTTTCTTTTAGTTAACATGCTATCATTTTGGAGATTTTATTAGTTTTATGTAATTTTGTTATACTAATATACATTTATATATTTTCTAAATGTTCTCATATTTTTATTTTACTTAAATCTCTGAGAAAAACATTTTTATTTTACTTGCTCTTATTTTATTTTTGTATCAATAAGTAGTAGCTTTTTCTACCTTTGTAATACTTATAGTAATTTAATATATATATATATTTATATCTGATCATTCTTAGAGAATATCCCAGTTTTCTTTTTTTTTCTTTTACGTGCAATTATTACTTTTTATTGATAAGAAGTAGCTTTTTATACCTTTTTAATAGCGTTAATAATATAATGTTTTTCTTGAATTGAACACATATCTCATAAATTATTCTTTTTTTCTAGTAAATGACTTTAGATCTCCCAGCTTTATGTTCATATGTGTGTGTTCAGGATCAGCTGCTTCAGCCTCTAGACTTTCTTCTTCTCCTCGTTGTGTTGCTCTTCCTCCTCTGAGAGGATCTCTGTTCCCAGTGTGGTTTGTGCTTTTAATGCTGGGAGTCATTGTCCATAAGCAATCAAACAAACAAACAAACAAACAAACAGACAGACAAGATGCTTTTTTACATTTCTGCACATACATAAAGTTATTTTTATTATGATTCTTGACCTTCAAACTAATGTGTCTCTTCATCAAGGCTCTAATAATTCAGCACAAGACACGTAAATACTGTAAACACTTTTTATTGTAACACGTATCACACTTGTGGCGAGTTTCCACTGCAGCACGTAGCACGGTTTAAGCATGCCGTGCTAAACCCGGCCCGTTTTTGGTTGCGTTTCCACTCGGCGTAGTTCCGGCTAGCGGGTACTTTTTCACAGTTTTTCTGGCTCTACAAAATCGAGGTTCTTTCCCGGCCAACAACCAGGCTGAGTATGCTAACTGGAGAGAGAATCGCTGGCAACCACAACACAATGAACATATTTGACCGTGATTTAATTGTAATACACGTTTCAAAATGATGCCGGAGTAACAACATACTGATACCGGTTAGTAAAAACCATGAATTAATGCTTTGACAAGTCTGCAGACAGACGGCAGGCAAACAACCTGGAGTGAATGGAGATCGGCTAAGCTAACGTTATATATGCTCCGTCCACACTACAACAACGGCCTACAGACAGAAATAAACCAGCGACTGTATTCTCCATGACACAGACAGTCTGTGGTTTGGACTTGTTTAACTTTTGTCTAGTTTCTGAACAGATATGAGGAGCTGTGAGCAAGCCCGCCTTAACCTGCCATCAGGCCCTGGGGCTGATAGTTTTTGTAGGCCCCCTATTTAAACAACAATGTTGTTTAAATAGGGGGCCTACAAAAACTATCAGCCCCAGGGCCTGATGGCAGGTTAAGGCGGGCTTGCTCACAGCTCCTCATATCTGTTCAGAAACTNTGTACAAGTACCACAAGTATTACACAAGACGAGTACTGTGTGTACAAGTACCAAAAGCATTACACAAGACGAGTACTGTGTGTACAAGTACCACAAATATTACACAAGATGAGTACTGTGTACAAGTACCACAAGTATTACACAAGAGAGTACTGTGTGTACAAGTACCACAAGTATTACACAAGACGAGTACTGTGTGTACAAGTATTACACAAGACGAGTACTGTGTGTAAAATACCACAAGTATTACACAAGACGAGTACTGTGTGTACAATACCACAAGTATTACACAAGACGAGTACTGTGTGTACAAGTACCACAAGTATTACAAGACGAGTCTGGTGTGTACAAGTACCACAAGCATTACACAAGACGAGTACTGTGTGTACAAGTACCACAAGTATTACACAAGACGAGTACTGTGTGTACAAGTACCACAAGTATTACACGAGATGAGTACTGTGTGTACAAGTACCACAAGTATTACACGAGATGAGTCCTGTGTGTACAAGTATTACACAAGACGAGTACTGTGTGTACAAGTACCACAAGTATTACACGAGATGAGTACTGTGTGTACAAGTACCACAAGTATTACACAAGATTAGTACTGTGTGTACAAGTACCACAAGTATTACACAAGACGAGTACTGTGTGTACATGTACCACATGTTGTATACCTGGTACTTGTCTATATTCTAGTTGTATTCAGTTAATTCGTCTTGTGTAATACTTGTGGTACTTGTCCACATGAGTACTGTGTGTACAAGTAACACAAGTTTTACACAAGACGAGTACTGTGTGTACAAATATTACACAAGACGAGTACTGTGTGTACAAGTACCACAAGTATTACACAAGACGAGTACTGTGTGTACAAGTATTACACAAGACGAGTACTGTGTGTACAAGTATTACACAAGACGAGTACTGTGTGTACAAGTACCACAAGTTGTATACCTGGTACTTGTCTATATTCTAGTTGTATTCAGTTAACCAATACATTAAGGTTGGACAGGAATCATTCAATCTATTTTATAGTCTTATTATTGAATGAAAAGTGCCCAAACTTTTGATTAAATAATCATTGTTTTTCAACAAAAGTGCTAAAAAACCTTATTCAGGGTCAAATGAATGTGCATATATTGAGTGTATGTAAAATATATGTATTTATTTGTATCATTAATACCAAATGCAGCTTCTGTTAGCAAACACTTTCAAATAAATATGATTGTTTCTATCACTGTATGACTAATATATATTTTTCTAATAAAATAATAAATAAATAAACCTAAGAGTGTGTGATTGGTTCTGACGGGTCTTTGCCTCCCCAGCTTGCCCCTGCGGTTCTGGGTGAACATCCTGATGAACCCTCAGTTCATCGTAGACGTTCACGTGACGGAGGTCGTGGACGCGTCGCTGCACGTCGTCGCTCAGACATTCATGGACGCCTGCACCAAGACGGAGCACAAACTCAGCAGAGTGAGGGCAAAAAACATGACATCGAACTACGAGAGAAACGTTCAAGGATTCAGGGCTCGATCGTGTGCATACATCACAGTCACAGGCTCCTCCTACAGTGCAACGCAATAACACAGATACAACAGTGCAAGTAAATACAAATCAAATAGAGTAGAGTAGAGTATCTCCTGTCAGTGCAAAGAAATAAAACATGAACCTACTGTTTGAGAAAAGCCTTAGGTCTTTTGTAACATGCATCCCTTTATCTTAAAGTATTTCTGTTAAAGTCAGAAACCTGAAGAAAAGTCAAACATTTGAAAAAAGAAAAGAACAACCGGTCCCACTTTACAATAAGACTACCGTTATAAAGGATTCATAATTAGGTTGTAAAAACTTTATTAATCTTAAAGAACCATTTATAAACCAGTTCTAACACAGGAACATACAGCAACACAGGCTCACTATTTGGCAAGATGACTAAGCCTTATATTGGCTACTAATGGCGCATTTGTATTTATTTATAGAATATTTCCACTGCAGGGCCTCGCTCGGTTTAGTACGGTATGGTTAGGCCTTTGTAGGCCAGGCTCACTTTATGCTGCGTTTCCATTACAGTTTAGGAACTGGGGTAGTAACTATAGTAACGCAGTGTAGGCGGAGCCGTGAA
>NW_011369951.1:8653977-8658666 GCF_000735185.1 Notothenia coriiceps
CTAACGTTATATATGCTCCGTCCACACTCACAACAACGGCCTACAGACAGAAATAAACCAGCGACTGTATTCTCCATGACACAGACAGTCTGTGGTTTGGACTTGTTTAACTNAGACTTTGTTTATTTAACATTTCTTTTAAAAACACCCGAAATAAAAAAATAAAAAAATGGAATTTTTTTTTTTTTTTTTTATTGGCTCATGATAGGCCCCCGATCTCCCTAGGCCCCTGGGCTTCAGCCCAGGTCAGCCCGTGCATTAAGGCGGCCCTGAATGTGAGCTCTGAGGGCTAACAGCTAACGGCTGATGTTGGTTTTCTGTGTTTCTCATTGAAGATGACGTCACGGCTCCGCCTACACTGCGTTGCTATAGTTACTGCCCCAGTTACTAAACTGTAATGGAAACGCAGCATAAAGTGAGCCTGGCCTACCAAGGCCTAGCCATACCGTACTAAGCCGTGGAAATGCGCCATAAGAGATTTTCTGCAATATAGGAGATAAAATATTTGAAATCCTGCACAACCTCTTTGTTGAATCAGCATAGCTCATAGTTTAGTCCTATTTTATTACATTTGAACTGCTCTCAGTTTCCTACATAACTATGTGTTGTGTAAATATTGTCTTTTGCGTTTCTTCTGGTCTTAGCTTTTAGAATTGTACTACTTTTTTATCTTGTTTTTTGCTTACATATCTACTTTCTGGCTCTCTTTATGCACCACTTATACAAAAGCTAATTCCTCGTATGTGTAAACCTACTTGGAGAACAAAAACGATTCTGATTCACACAATACCGTTGCATACTCCATGCAAACATTTTTGTTTCTACATGTTTGTAGCTGTCTAAAATGTAGAATAATCAACACGTCATACTACAACATATCGTGTAACTTCATACTAAGGGGAAATATCCTCAGGTATGTTCAAACAGGATACTAAAAAACTACGTGAACATAAGTTTGTTTTTAAAGGTCGAATGAAAAACCTCAGCAGACTCCCAGCACAACGCTTCAGTTTCTTGTTGTTGTATCTCTGTTGTGTTGATGTTGTTGATGTTGTTGGTGTTGTTGTTGTTGATCAGGCTGGAGGTGGTTTGCAGCTCATCATTAACCCGATCCATATTTATCTCTCCTTTCTGACAAAACATCCTCATGTTGCGGTGGAGTTTGATCCTTCCTCTCGTTCCCTTTTCTGTGTTTGGGTGTCGCTTCTATAAAGCTGCGGAGAACAGGAGAACTGATCTGAGAACAGCTTTACCTTTTAAATACATTTAAGGAACCATTTTTAAGCAAGAGATGGATATAGAAGTAAAGTGTGACTGGTAGAAATGCTGACATATGAATTTGATGTAATGCAAATGTAGTAAATCGTGTTCGCTTTCAGCAAGAGGGAGAAAACACTGGTTTAGACGGTCAGTTTAACAACAAGTAATAATAGAGAGTTTATAGGCTTTGAAAAGACAAATCATTGCATCTAATGGACTGATCTTTAATATTATATGCATTTTGGGTGCATTTCAGTGCAATTTTATCCTAAAAAGCTATATTTTTTTCTGTATCTCCAGCATGTACACTGAACAAAAATATAAACGCAAGGTTTAACCCTAACCCTAAAACATTTTTTAATGTGTCAGTGGGTGACATGTTAGGGTTAGGGTTAGGGTTAAACCTGNGCATCTAATGGACTGATCTTTAATATTATATGCATTTTGGGTGCATTTCAGTGCAATTTTATCCTAAAAAGCTATATTTATTTGTATCTCCAGCATATACACTGAACAAAAATATAAATGCAACACTTTTGTTTTTGCTCCCATTATTCATGAGATNGGGTTAGGGTTAGGGTTAGGGTTTAACCCTAGGGTTTTCGGACCCCCCCAGACCCCCCCAATAAAGCAAAACTGCACGTTTCAGAGTGGCCTTTTATTGTGGCTAGCCTAAGGCACACCTGTGCAATAATCATGCTGTCTAATCAGCATCTTGATATGCCACACCTGTGAGGTGGGATGGATTATCTCGGCAAAGGAGAAGTGCTCACTATCACAGATTTTTTCAGATTTGTGAACAATATTTGAGAGAAAAGGTTATTTTGTGTATATAGAAAATGTTTTAGATCTTTGAGTTCATCTCATGAAAAATGGGAGCAAAAACAAAAGTGTTGCATTTATATTTTTGTTCAGTGTAATAAGGCTAGGTGAAACAATCAAAACAGGCTTGAAAACAACTACAGAAATTAAAAACAGACAGGTGGAGAAAACCTTTTCTTAACTTCAATTTCAATTATTATACTTTATGCCAACACAGGGACTATTTGTAATGTGCCAATGTGTCCTCTATTTCTCAGAACATGAAGCAATATACTAAATGACCACATGACATAGACTTACAGATATACAATAGATGTATACAGGATGCTCTTCTACAAAGTATTCCATACAACTAGACCTAGAAGTCCAATGAGTAGCGTTAAACCTGTTGGAGGACAAGTGAGGACTGTTTGTCATTCCATTGGAGGCATGTTGGGTTGGGATCTCCTAATGACCCAAAGGACAGGGTGAATAATCACAGCAAACCAAACTTGTTTGACTGTGCATGTGGCCATGTGAGATTAGGAGAAATAGAAAGGGGATATTTCAAACTTTTTATGAAAATAAATTATTGGGCTTTTTTAACTAAGACTTTAATGACTGCATGTAAAAGAAAAGGTGAGCTTATTAACATAAACACAACAATGAATACTGTGGAATATATTTTAAATATACATTTAAGAGTGCAATGAAAGACAAACACAAGTTTCACGTGTGGGCCGTATTACATTATACTTTCAAAATTTGCTGCGGGTCAATTTAAAATGGACCATACAGTAGGCCGCAGTTGGCCCCTGGGCCGTAGTTTGGACAACCCTGGTCTATGGTTTGGTACTCATCCCTTCTTCAGCTAAATGTCAAGTAATGTAAAAACCGATAACTAATATCCATGCATTATTACCACAGAGTTATCATGCACGCTGTTGTATACTTTCAACTCGGAAACATCACACATAAAATTGGGATAAACATGCATTGACACATATCGTCTATCCATCAACACAAACATGATCACCCACACAAACAACACACACAATCACCTGGGTGTGATTGACCGGAAGACTTGTTTTTCACCCAGCTGAGTCATGAGGTGTGGCCAAGTGCTCCTCTATCAGTGTCTGATCATTTATATAAGGCTAGTCTTATGATAGGAACAGCACTTTGGTATGTAGGAGCGTGAACAACAGTTTCAATGTAGATGGGAATCACAGCAACACTACTTCGCATCGTCATAGAGCGAGTGCTGATGGTACAAAGTAACAAGAAATTCCTTTTTTAAGTTATGAGGAAATACACTGCAGTGATGTGTGGTTTCAAGTGGGGATTCTCAATAGTTATGATTTATGACACAGCTTAGTTAAATACTCGGGTCTAATTGGTCAATGTTGACGTTCCAGAGGTTATTTATTCTCGCTAACAGACTTCTGCTAAGGAGAACAGACCGTTGCTGAGGAGGATCAAGGGACTTTGTGCCGTTTTAGCCCCTGTCTATAAGACCAGACTCCATATAGATAGTCCCATCTTCTTATAAATGGAACAATTTAACATCAGCTGTGGACAGCAAACATTAGCTTTATTGATCAGTAAACTACATGGAATACTTTTTAAATATTTAATTCTATTTTTGGAGAGCACAAAACTTTGGATTTATTATGGCTAAACTGTCCCCAGTAAAGACAAGAAAAAGAGAACAAGCGAAGGAAAGAGGTTAAAAGACAAAGCGCCGGACGTCAGAGAAATCAGCAGAAGAAGACATACAGGAAGTTAGTAGGGTTGCAGTTGAAAAACACTTCCTAACGGAGTAAAATTACCCGGAAGTCCCTCAATGGCAGCCATGATAAGAGCCGTTAGAATTCTCTAGATAGGAAAGGAGCTTTGAAACTTCCTTTTTAACCTCCTTTAGCAGGGCCGTCTCTCCCTACAGGCCGATCATCCAGACTGCGTGGGGCCTCACCTCGCGGAGGGGGCCTCAACTGAGTCGAAAATGCGGTGCACCTATGCGCGTATGCGGTGCAATAAGTGTAGCGCGGCACGATTTCACCGCTTTGCTTTGAACGTTCAACACTATAAGGATCAAAAGGAGAAATATTAACGTTTTTTATTAACGTTTTTAATGAATTGATAAAATAAAGTCAACATTTCACAGAGTTTACTGAGCTGTGTGGTGTTTCACTATTAAAACATGTTTGAATGGTGATATACACAGTAAGATAAGATCGAGCTTTATTGTCTCCCTTAGGAGAAATTTGTCTTGGGCATCGAGATAGTACACATAACACATTCAGGTCAATCAGTCATAGATAAGGCTCTCGCAATCTTATCCCTTTTACAATACACATTTATCCGATACCCTTGTCCTTATCCCTATAGACGTTAACTGGCCGGATACGATCCCGTTATCCCTTTCTGTATAATAGAACACAATCCTTACGTCATCCCTTCCACGTTATAAACTCAAATACTATTATGTATCCCTTTTCACGTTATAAGACTTCAATACACTTCGTTATCCCTTTCACGTAAACTAATAACTCACACGTATCCCTATAAACCGTATCCCTTTCACCCATACAAAGGAACGAAACAAAGAACCGACACGATACACTA
>NW_011369951.1:8658711-8665749 GCF_000735185.1 Notothenia coriiceps
AAATTGTTGTGCTAGAGTTACAAAAATACAATAAACACAAAAGCATAATAGTACAACTGTACGCTAAAAGTGCAGTAAAAAGAGAAATTAAATATCTACAGGAAACATAGATGGCCACATAATTAATTACCCTAACCCTCACACCAGATACTGACTGGTTTTCGGACCCCCCCAGACCCCCCCAATAAAGCAAAAATGCTTGTTTCAGAGTGGCCTTTTATTGTGGCCAGCCTAAGGCACACCTGTGCAATAATCATGCTGTCTAATCAGCATCTTGATATGCCACACCTGTGAGGTGGGATGGATTATCTCGGCAAAGGAGAAGTGCTCATTATCACAGATTCTTTTCAGATTTGTGAACAATATTTGAGAGAAATGGTTATTTTGTATAAATAGAAAATGTTTTAGATCTTTGAGTTCATCTCATGAAAAATGGGAGCAAAAACAAAAGTGTTGCATTTATATTTTTGTTCAGTGTATATATAAAAATACAACTGGCAGACATCGCCTTTACCAAATAGCCTGAGTTTAGGCTGAGTGCTTAAAATGCACTCTTGGGCATTTTAAAGCTTTTTTTCCTCTTTGTCCTTGGGTATTGTTATGTCAGCATGCACAAGGGTTTATTGAACCCGGTATATTGCCTTCAATTCAATAGAGGGAGACTGAGATCTGACCAAGATTATTCTCTTCTATTATTGGTCTCTTAATGAAAGATGTCGTTCCATCCTTACTTTCTTCTGTCTTTCTCTTTGTCTATCAACTCAGCAATTTTGTGAGAAGCCTGCTCTTCTGTGAGCCTTGGAAATACATTTATTTTATTTATGTGATTAATATTCAAAGTGTTTCTGTCACAAACTTGGATAAACAAGGAAAAGGACCCAAATGCACGACACGGGAGAAAGAGGTAAAGTATAAGAAATATACTTTATTTTCAAAAGGTATACAAAAGAAAAACGACACTCTTAGCGAGTTGAAAAAAGGCTCCAACAAGGCACAACGAAAATAGCTCACTACGTGAGGAAAATAATCCGCTGGTGGGCAGATTACTGGCATGGGGACAGGACAAGACAAACTGACAAAGAACAAAGGGAAGCTGGGGACTATAAACAAAAGGTAACTGGGCACAGGTGGAAACAATCAGAGGCGGGGCTGACGCTGATGAGGGCGGGAGACACACACCAGGATAGGAAGTGGGAGACAAGACAGAAAATGTTTCAACAAAAACATGAAACATGACTGAACTTAATACTTTTGACGGGACACAACAGTTTGTGTAGCAGTAAACTTCTGCCATGAAAGACAAAAGTTTCTCCATATGTATAGAGGTACGTAGAAGTCATCTCTTTTTTTGCATGAAGGGCAGCCTAAACTGCATTGGGTTTTCTCCACTGGAAAGGCAACTTAGATGGTACTTTAAAGGTATCTGTCATGTTTTTTCCATTGAAATGTCACCTTAGGAAGGTACTTTATCAAGTTTTCTCAACCGGAAGAGCACCTTTAGAGGGTTTTCTTGTCGTGTTTTATCCACCAAAGTGGCATCCAAAAGGTACGTTCCAGCAAAACTAGGACAATTGTAACAAAGTTGCCTACAACTACTGACTTTTTGTAATTTTAAGGTGAAGAAGTGAAAAGTCCATCGTGTTTTGAACTTGTTTTTTTAGATGGGTATTTTTAAGATCAATTGTTCATTAAAACACAAACAAATCTAATATTGTGTGTGTATAGGCCTACTGTACAACTGTTTACATTGCTGATTGAAAAAGATGAAAGATTTATCTAGAGAGGGTTTCTGGAGAAGATATTTGGCTTTATCTTCTGTAAAAAGGCCTGAGGGTCATCTGTCATTTATCAATTAACATGTTGAACTGTTGCAAAGTTCTTAAAGAACCAACTTTTTAGCAACAAGTAGTCACCAAGCCATGCCATCCATCAATAGTTATTAGCCATATTCAAAAACACTGCTTGAATATACCCTCAAGGATATAATTTAAAAGTTCAACAAGGGTCATTTATATCCCTGAAATTTGAGGCGTAAAACAGATTAAGCTGCTTAGCAACACTTTCTTCACCTGTCAAAAAGGAGAAAGGCAGGGTCAATGTGAGCAGGGTTCCTATAGCCGCTCACCCTGTCAGCAATATGACGGGAATGTGAGCTGTGTATGAAACGTTCTGTGCTGTGCACACACACCTGGCACTGCTCCCATCAAATCAATAGCACATGTACACATATCTCTTCTGTTACAGCTGTTTGATTTTTGTGTTTCTTATCTATGTTTTGTCTGGAAGCAAAATACTTATTCAGCACATGTTCAAATATTGGAATGACATGATATCGTCTTGATGACGCTTGTATGCTTATTATAGTGCCCGTTCTCTTGTTGAGTGATATTAATATTGATTGGAGACACAACATTTGCTTTACTTGTGTTTTTTTTTTAATTCCATGCAACTTTATACTTCTGTACTTTTTAAAAATCTACCAGCTTTCATTTATTTTCAGGTTACAGTTTTGTATCCACTTTATCCGCGTCTAGTAAAAAACATGAATCTCCAGATGTGTTTGGATTGAATGTTTGTAGAAAACATAATGATAATCTATCCTCCTGCATAATAAGGTTAATACAATATTTATAAACCATTCTGGATCAGCTAGAAAATGAATTGTCACAAAACTGAGCTTATGAAAAGCTTACTTGTAGAACATAATGTATTGTTGTACAATAGACCACCAAACAGCATTTCAATTAGTTGAAATTAGCACAACCTTAAGTATCTACAGCGATAAATTACAAAATACATATTAATGCAAGTGTAATAAGAATCCAAAAACATCATAAAGAAAAACACTGATAGAATACATTTTATAGTACCCAAGTGATTTAACAGTAATAACAATTTGTTTGCTAAGGTAGAATCTTCAATGCAGGATTTAAAAAGTATTTTCACAGTGCGGTATTAGTAATTTTGCTTGATTACAAGGATCTGAATATTTCCCCTGCCATTGATTCATTGCTTGTTTACAATTAATCTTTATATCTACAGATTAATGGAACTGTTCCATTCAGAATCACTGATTGTGTCAGCATACACACTGCCAGCATCAGCGACAAACAAATACCCACAAATCATTATGTTCATAAGGAACAGGTCGATGGTGTTTGAACTGTTCAACCTAAGAGCATCGTCACAGATAGGAGCTAAATGACCTGCAGCTCAATACTCATCCATATGACACTTTTCACATGTGACGAACAGAATGCAGAGCACCACCAGCTGGGGAAACACAGAGGCCCTTGTTGTGCAGTAGCTCCTGCAGCAGAAAACACTGAAAACAGCACAGAAGACATAGATTTAAGTGTCTGTTGTGGCTGCTGTTTAACGTCAATCATTATTATACTGCTTAGGGTTTGGGTTTCTGTTACATACTGACAACAGGACAGCAGACAAAGACTCAGGTCTGTTGTTGCTGTTTTAAAAATATTCTCTTGATTAATATTGTACATGTAGGGGAAAATGTGCAGCGAGGTTGTCATTAATGAAAACGAACACCGTAAGGTTGATCAGGCAACAGCAGGTTACAGAAACGTAACTTAGTCTGTTCACATTTTCTTTTCCATTAATCTAATACTGCCAGATTTACTTCCTGTTTGTCTTGATTTCCAGCCCTTTGTCTTTTAGAGTCTTAATTAACATCTCTTGTCTTGTGGTTTATTTTGTGTGTTACTGGGGAAAGTTTAGCCATCATGAATCCAGCTTTCCGTGCTCTTCACAAATATAGAAATTAGGGCCGGGACTCGATTAAAAAAATTAATCTAATTAATTACAGGCTTTGTAATTAATTAATCGCAATTAATCGCATTTTTAATCGCATATAAATATTTGACCTGAGAACAGTGAGAAGCTATGTTTTTCACATGGATTTTAGTATACCATTGAATAATGACTGAATACATAAGCTTAAGCAACAAAACATTGTTTATTTTTTTCAAGGCTATACTTAACAAAGACCAACAGAAAAGTGAAATTTTTGCCATAAAGTGTAGCAATAGCATATTTAGGAATATAGTACATTTCAGAGATTCAGGTAGCCTATAGGTAGGTAGACCTTCTGTAAACTATAACACTTTTTTTTTTTAAGTATAACACAATACTTTCAAGTACATTCAGAACATTGGAAACCCTGACTATTAGAAAACATCTCTCTGTTGCTTCAGAGGCCATAACAGACTTTGTTGATTTACCAACAGTTGATTTAAAAAATCTAATCAATTTCAGTCCAACTCTCTCAATAACCTTGGCCAAAACAATAAACAGTTCAACATAAAGTGCCAGTTGCACCAACAACGTAATAAATAGTTCAACATAAAGTGTACCATTTAAAATAAAATAAAAAAGTGCCAGTGATTGACCTCAATCCCTCCTATTCTTCCAATATCCTGATGAAAAATAAAATCTCTCTGTTGCATAGGCCACTGTTTGATCAACGCGAATTGGGTGTGGGTCCTTGTACTCCGAGTCGGGCTAACGTCCACGCTAGCTTCCACGCTAGCTGCTATATGTTTTGCATTGAGGTGATACTTGAGGCTTGATGTGCTGCGGTGATATGCGAATTCCTTTTTGCATAATTTGCAAACAACTGTGCTCTTATCGACTCTTCCCTCCGTCCGTTTTTTAAAACAAAATGTCCCATCCACGGGGCCAACCAAAGCGGTCTCATCAGCTTCTTCGTTCACGTTTGACTATTGTTCACTGTGGTTTGTTGTTGTCTGAAGTAATGAACGTTAGTTGGTGCTCCAGTATAATCGGTACCCCTGAAACTCATCCAGTGAGAAACGTTCCGCGGTGCAGAAATAAGTGCGATTAAAATGCGTTAATTTTTTTAACGCGTTAATTTTTGTGTAATTAATTAATCTTAATTAACGCGTTAAAGTCCCGGCCCTAATAGAAATGTATATTCAAAAAGTATTCCATGCAAAAATGTATGTTTGTTGTCCACAGCTGATGTTAACTCGTCAAGCCTTCTTTCTGACGATTTATATGACTAAACAAAGTCCCTGGATCCGCCTTATCAATGGTCTGTTCTCCTAAAAAGCCGTCTGTTAGCAAAACAGACCTCGGGAATGTCCAAATTGATTAATCGGATCTAGTATTCAACTAAGCCGTGTAATAATGTTTTATAGCCCTTTGAATTAGATAGTTGACAATTACCCTGCTTATGGTTAAAGCCCATTTGTTTTTCTCTTGTACTTGAGCTTTCTAACCTACTAGAGAACATACTGTAAAAGAAAGTTTGACTTTGTACTTTTAATACATTAACCCACATAAATGGGAAAACAGTAGCATTGATACAGCGTAAATAGTAATTAATTATACAACTAAAAGGCAACAAAAGGTAGATGTTCTTATGAACTTTGGATTGAAAATAACTGAGTTATGCCCGAGCTTTTGCACAACCTATTACTGTAAAATGTAGTATAAAAAAGGAGTAAATTGATTAACCAAATTGTAATTTTCCTTAAAGGTCTCCTTTAATGCTATTTGTAGGCATATATTATGGGTCTCAGATATATAGAAATATATAAATGACATGTCTATGATGTGTTTTGCTCAAAATACCAAGCAGATCATGCATTTTAGATATCTCTCATATCCCTCTATTTCAGGCCTGTTAGAGAAACGCAGATTTTGGGTCCTTAGCTAAAAAAAAAAAAGAGGAGGGGGAGCTAATGCCCGCTCAGAATTACCGGCATGCTACAGGTTAATTCTGCCGTGATTAAACGCCATATCATGTTCCAAACCACATCAAGGATTATTTCTGAAACATTATGGAGCTCAAAGGCTTTCTCTCTTGCTGGTATACCACAAGGTGAGTTCCTTTTTTTATTTCCTGCTTTTTTACACATACTCTCTCCAGTAGGCTACAGGTTAGCTCTGAGTGTTAGCGATGCTTGCTAATGTAAACAAAGACCATATTACTCCAAAACCGCCAGGCATTGTTTCTGAATAGTGTCGTGGTCCACATTCCGATAAGAACGTAATTTCCCGCCCATAGTCGGACCGCAAATCTAATCAGAGCCCGTTGTATCCCCGTTTTTCAAGAATTTTGGTAAGATGAAAAAGAGAGAGGGTTTTCCTTTTTCTGACACTTTGTGGTTCCCCTGACACAGCGGAACACATATTTAGTATAAAAGCATCAAAAACTTCATTTGGCATGATAGGTCCCGCCTTTACGGGCACTTGCTACACTAATCATCATCATCATCAATCATCACATTATTAAATCCACAGGGAAATTGGTTATTTAGAGCAGGGCTTATGTCATGTAGCACAGGCAGGAACATACAGAATGAAAACACACAGATACACCCGGGGGGGGGGAGCAGAGATGTGGCTCATTCAATTTACACGATAGTTCATAGCATCAGCAATAATGAACAATAAAATATACTATGACGATCAGTTAAAAGGCGCCGCCGCGGCTCCGCGCGCCCGCTTTCCCTAAGAAGTTTTAAAAAAGTTGAGTGCAGAGGAATTGAATGATTTTGAAAAAGCGAGTTTGTCTTAGAGGCGGTAGAGCATATCTACGCGCTGATGACACCACACACAGATTACCCGAACGTTAATGCGCTGCAGAGCATGACCTGGAGACGGCAGAATGGCTCTTAACCTTAGTACAAATAACTTTTAGGTAAGTAGACCTGTGCACACTCATCTTTCTATTACGTTGTCTAAATGTCTGGGAAAGCAAAAAATATTTGGACCCACAGTGGCCGTTTATTCATCATTGGTAATATACTTTCAGGCAGATTTGTGTTAGAGGGTGTTTTCATAAATCACACTCCCATGGGGCACTAATATCTCTCTAACAACACCGTCTATTGCGGTGTGGACAGAGCCTCATGCTGGTTCCTCCGCCCGCCTCCAGCCACATTGTTT
Source organism: Notothenia coriiceps (assembly GCF_000735185.1). Taxonomy (NCBI): domain Eukaryota; kingdom Metazoa; phylum Chordata; class Actinopteri; order Perciformes; family Nototheniidae; genus Notothenia; species Notothenia coriiceps. The sequence goes on from NW_011369951.1 coordinate 8,665,648, forward strand.
GGTTTAGCCTCCCTCGCCTCGCAGCTTTTATCCACCACTGCATGTTTGCATAGAGCTGGCACTCCTGTGAGATATTTCCAGGACGCGGCGCTGTGAAGCAAG
>NW_011369951.1:8665992-8671827 GCF_000735185.1 Notothenia coriiceps
TTACCCTGAAAACAAAATTTTTTGCGCTGACTAACCTATCGCAGCTATTGTCGTGCCAACAAACGTTTATACCGTTTTTTCCTTAAACAGTATACGTGGGGGCGTCGTGTAGTTCGGAGTCAAGTGGAGTTACCGTTTTGTATATGCGTCGGATGCACCTTCCGATACCACCTGCAATCGGGGCTGAGCCTCATGTTCTGGTGTGGTTAAGCCGTCAACTAGTTTGTCACCGGATACCGTTGTTCCTCTAAAATAAAAAGTAGTCCTATAACCTTCTTATCCTCCCTAACTCCAGTTAGGACCGTGACAAAAATAAAATAAATTTACCATGTGAAAGAACAACTTGATAAATAATCCGCAACAACCACGTTTCGACCGTTGAAATACAACTTGCCCAACCAAAGCGGTCTCATCAGCTTCTTCGTTCACGTTTGACTATGGTTCACTGTCGTTTGTTGTTGTTTGAAGTCATGAACGTTAGTTGGTGCTCCAGTATAATCGGTACCCCTGAAACTCATCCAGTGAGAAAAGTTCCGCGGTGCAAAAATAAGTAAGATTAAAATGCGTTAATTTTTGTTTAATTAATTAATCTTATTTAACGCGTTAAAGTCCCGGCCCTAATATATATATATATATTTATAAAGAAATGGTGGCTCAGTTGCAGATACTATGTTTTTCTTAATGACAATTTTAGAAAAATATATAAAAGATTTAGCTGAGAAGTTGCGAGTACATGATTGGGATCAGTAATTGTCACTGTATGTGTCCATCTAAACTCAAGATGTAATATGGAATACTGTGGTAAATAGAATAGAGTTTCTTTTTTTAATAGCTTGTGCTTTTTCCAGTTTGAATCAACTTGTTTGATGACTTGAGTGTCACCAATCATAAGGACAGGCACTAGCTGAAACACAAAGAATAACCAAACAACACATAAATAATTTTTCTACCAAGATGAACATATACTTCATTATCACACTCCATCATTTAATATTAAGGCTGATTGCTGAGTCAAAAACAAATTGCAGTGAGAAAAAGACCATAAGGACTCATTAACTTGATACTAAGGAGATTTGTTCAGTCTTGTTTTTACTATTGTACCGTCTTACTTGATAATTGAAACAGAACCTGCGTTTTATAGATTTACCATATGCCACAGATGCAGAATATGTGGCTACTGATATGTCTCCATTCTACCTGCTGAGGGGGATTGAAGCGTTGTTATTTGTGTGCAAATCCAACCACCTCCAAATTACTGTGTTTAGGTAGGTGCTACTTACTCTGTGCCTGTGTGACCAAATTAAATTTCCCACACCACAGGTGAACAGATGGGTCACATAGAGAATGAATACTGTGTTGTGTAGGTGTAACATACAGAAGCAAACACTACTCTTATTGTGAGAATATAGGATGATCCTCTTCCTTTACGCACATAGAGAAACCCACACATTAAATAATCACCTTTGGCACTTTTTGTCACCTATACCATCTGGTTCAGCGGTGATGGGGAGCCAGCCGTCTGCCAACATGGCAGTTGGACCATCTTCAAGGAGGTAGTGGATGGTTTATCTCCCTCCTTTTGGGACACTTCAGGCTTAAACCTCCAAGTCTGTGGAGGCTGTAAGGGCAGGAAGTGCATCCAGCTCCACAGCTGCTCACAAGACAAAGTATATGCTGATTGGAATCACAGTCTACATCTTTTCTGTTCTATAATAAAACATCACTGTCCAGTTTGTGATGGCCTGGTGCTAACTGCTTGATAACTTAAGCCTTTCAAACCCAAACATCACTATCATTCACATATCATCAGTAAACAAGAAGGTCTAAAGTAGTGTGCAAGAACTCATTAGACCAAACAGGTTTTCACCTTTGAAAACAGTAGTAACATGTTTTCCCTCACCACAGGGCACACTTTTCTTCTCATCAAATAGTTTGACTTCCTGCCACATCCAAAGGTGTGCACATTCTATTCACTAGCTTGTGGTCAGAATCAGATGATCCTTTCTCCTCGATTATTTTTAATCAGAAAAGATTAACAGGTTTCTAATCAGCCAACAGTAACCCTAACCTGTGATTTCTTGATGAACATTCTTCTTTATGATTGGCCTATAATTATAAATGTTGTAACTAACTCTTGTTATAACAATATTAAATCAATGGTTGCAACTTTGCGTTAAGTATTTTGGCTTTCTCATTACATTTTGGTGGTCAAAGGTCAAAGCAACTTTGACCTCACAAAACACATTTTTATTCATAACTCAAGAATTACCTTAAAAAGTATGATACTTTTACATAACTGCCCAATAGGATACAATGATGAGGTGATGACATTTTGCACAGACATGTAAACTGAAATGTACCGGTTGGTGGAGGCCAACGACAATGAGTGCGGTGTATCTAACTGTATCTAACTTCTCACCTTGCTGCACTGATGTAAACATCCACTGCATCACCACAGGTTGCTGTGGTTTCATGTGCAACAGAGCTCTTGATTTGAAGCATTTAATGATTCTTTGCATTTATTTTTGTACAATAAAAAATCCCCAGTCTTTTTACAATCATTACTCCAAGGACATTCAAATCACAGAGTTTCTTCTGCTGAGTCCTCTTTGGGTTTGCTGTTAATCTCCTCAAAGGGCATCTTATCTGTATATGCCTGATAAGAGGGCACATTCACAACTTTTGGGTCCCCTTACATTTCTAATTTTAAACCATGTTGCTTCTTTGTTTTCTTTGCCGCGATTCATTCAAGGGACCAACCCCAGAGCGATTCCGTGGCATGCCCTTGTGTCCTGTGGAACAACCAGAGCCTGAAGATAACCACCAACTGCTCCTTTTCAAACTAATCTGCCTCAAGTCGCTCGTCTTTGCAAAAGAAAGGCAGCGTATGGCCTCTAATGGGCTTGTTCTCTGACACATGTGAACATAAGAGGGCTGGAGACCGGCGAGCAGATGGCTCCCCTCCTCTGTTTGAACACAGCGTTTAACCGAGGGCCGTAAATTGCATATTGGAGCCACAGTTTGAACATTTGGCTAAAGGCACTGATCGTAAATACCACTCCCACCCTCTCCTCTGCTCTTCGCAGATGTATACAGCCTTTTCCTTGGCACTCTTTTGCATATATCGACGCCGGCAGTTGATGGTAGTGCTTAGAAAATTATCCGAAAAAAAATCACTCTCTGTTGGCAGATGTTCCCATTTGACTCGACCTTCTGCAAAGCGTTAACACAGCCGTCTCATCACTGCCTTCCACCACTTCCTGGATTAACTGCCCTTTTCCTCTGATGTGAAGAAGAGTTTCAGGGGTTTTGTTGTGGCGAGCTGGCGTTTTATTTCTCCCTTCTACCTAGTGTCACGTGGTTGGACGCCTGTTTTTTGACTGGCATTCTTGTGGGGAAATCTGACAGCAGGAAGACGAAAAATGTAGAATGATGAATCCGTCTGTATGTCCGTCTGTTCTTTCCTCAATGTGAAAGACGGACGAGCCGGTGGAAAGAGCCCTGCTGCAGAACATTCAAGAAATGTGAGGGGAGAGAGGCAGCGACTGTGTTACAGAAACTGAAATAGCAGAGCTGTTGTTTTCCCCTCAGGATTATTTTTGTTTTTCTTCCTCATTCTTCCTCTCTCTCACTCTCTGTTCACCTCCTTCCATCCTTACTCCAATTCCTTTGCGTCCTCACTCCTTGTTGGCATTCCCTCCAAGCTCCCTTTTACTTTTTATGTTTGGAACATTACTGCTGTGGTTCATGTTCCTGCATTATCCCCTCCCCCCTTCATCCTGGTTTTATTCATCCAACCTGTCTTTGCTTCTTTTTTTGCCATCACTTTAGTACGGTGGCTGAGAGGTGCAATCGACAATTACAAAGTGTGAAACACTTTAACAAAGCTTGAGACAAATTTACATTTTATAAAACAAATTTACATTTTATAATACAAAATTACATTAGCAAAACACTTTTACCAAAGAAAAAACGATTTAACATGAACAAAAACAAATTAACAAGATGCAAAACACTTTTACAAAGCTAGAGACAAATTTACAAGTGTCGAAACACTTTAACATTCGCGTAAAAAAAACGTCAATTTACATTGTTACAGCTTAATGTTAAGAAGCATGCATTAAAAAGTATTAAAGATACAACAAATAATAAAAAAAGTTACACAATTTACAAAATACACATCCTCATGCTTCATTTCTTCCCTTCCCTAGCCACGTAGTCCTCCTTCTAAACGTTCCTCTCACTGTCCTCCCATGGCCTCCTTTCTAATTCCTCTACTATAGTTTTATACTTTCAATTCATCCTTGTTTCTTTGAATTTCTTCCAGTGCACACTTCCCTATAGCCTTCCACTTCCTTCTTCCTTCCTTCCTTCCTTCCTTCCTCTTTTCCTTCAAATGTTCCTTATTCCTTCTTCCTTTTCAACCATCCTTTACTTTTTCTATCAGCCACATTTTTTCATTGCCTTCATTTCCGCCCATCTTCCTTTCCTTCCTTCTCCCTATACTTTCTTTCATCCTTGCTTCCCTCCCATTTCTCCTCTCCCTCTCTCACCTCCCTGCTGCAGATGACAGATATTTACAAATTATTCCAGGCTGTCAGTGTGTTTACAGCCCGGTCTGTATTGACCTGCCTCTTCCACTCAGACCTCCTCACTGCAGCAGAAACGCAACCCGGCGCTGCACACATCGCTTCACTTCACCATCTTTAATACAAGCTCAACAGCTATTTGCAATTCATACTTTTTGCCAAAACACACAAACATGGCTATTTTTAAATCAGAGAGGAGGAGATAAGAGCGGGCTGAGGTGATGATGCTGGCACGACGCGGTGCCATGTTCCCCTCTCACAGATGTGTTTATTCTGATTCAACAGGTGTTATACTGTGTTGGAATGAAGTGATGTGATAGCTGTGAGGAGCTTTGCTGTAAATATTCCAACACTGCAGGCCATGGAATAGTTTTGCATTCTTTTTTCAAATCATGATTTAAAGCAACCGTAAAAGTAGGCTGATTTATTTTTATATTATAAAACTTTAGATGCTCCCTAATTGAGTTTTTGCATGTATAGGGATGGCCACAGGGCACAAGCGCATTTACTCTTCTCAAATAATGGGAAATAGACTTTCAGAGTTTAGGTTGCAATCAAGTAAAGCGGAACTAAAACATGCAAGGCATTGCACCGCCTTTGTAGATTGCTGTACTGATTGAAACAGCACCATATGATAAAGGGAGCTGAAATTCCTGCATGGCGAATGTGAAAGATCATTGGTTTAAAGCGCTTCACAACCGTAGTAGTGGTAGTGGTAAAAGTGAACCTCTTGCCATACAGCATAGTATAATATGTTTTTCAAGTTTTTAATGCTCTTATCAACATATGAGTGGACAAATATGCTTTATGCAAATGTTTGTTTAATATCATTGGAACAATGACAAATATTCTCCTGAGTATTTTCAATACAACAACCTGGAACCTCTCTCTCTCTCTCTCTTCACTCTCTCCCAACCCTGTCTACTTCTTTGCACTGAGCCAGTTGCTCAAACAGACGAGCCTGTTTACAGTGGTGGGGCACGCGTCTGTGTCGAACTTTCAAACGGCCCTCTGCTGAGCCGTGGAAGATGGCGCGGCGGTGGCGAAAGTTGGTCGGCGTATCGATTTGCCACCGCCACGATGTCGAACGTCCTGTTAATTGTAACACGCCTCCCTGCCCGAGCCAGCTCTAGTAAGCTAGCGTGGTGGGCACAGGCTGACGTGTAGTGTCACGTATAATAATAACTGGGATCCACCCTGAAGTCAGAGTACGAAACTGACGATACTTCTTTTCTCCTCGACTTAA
>NW_011369951.1:8672029-8689157 GCF_000735185.1 Notothenia coriiceps
CCATATAATGAAAATGCCACAGCTGTACGTAATTCAGCATCTCCCACTACACTTTAAATGCCCACTGAAGAGGTGAACCATGGGCCTTGGGGTAAGTTGAGCCACTTTTTCAATGGAGAAATTAATGAAAGTAGGCCAAGTTGTCAATAAGAGCTCATTGTAGGCTACTTTAAAGTTGAATTTACCCTGTGTTTGATTGGCAATATGTATGAAATTGTATCACCATTTGTATGATTACTTTTCCTTTTAACATGTTAAAAAAAAATCAATCAATTCAATCGAAATTTATATTTGAAAAACCCATGGTGGTGGTGGGGTTATGGTATGGGCAGGCGTATGTTATGGACGACGAACACAGGCCACTCGATTCACAAATAACATACGCCTGCCCATACCATAACCCCACCACCACCATGGGTTTTTCAAATATAAATTTCGATTGANAGGAAAAAAACACAGGATTAACAAAAGTAGTACCAAATTTAAGAAAACAATATGCTTTCTAAAACTCGCACCATTGTTAATATTTCTGAACAACGTGAAGAGCTGTCCTCATAAATTATATTAAACAACACATTTAGCTTGCCCAATGTGACAGCCTCGGTTGTTGAATACAAACACAATCAATCAACAATGAGTTATAATTAGCCCAATATCACAAATGTTACATTGGCTCAGTCGCGACTTCCACAGTTTTGTTACAGAACTATCAGGTTAGACAACGCACACGCCTCATGTCCTTAGACCCTCATCATCCGTACAAGGAAAACTTCCGCGAGAAACCCAACAGTTTAAAGGGGAACAGGAGAACCTCAGGAGAGCCACCTTGGGAGGATCCCTTCTCCCGGACGAGCCGACAGAGTGCGAATAGATGCCGTGCTTGTAAATCTAAGAGTAATACATTTTACAGCACTAGGTAGAACAAAGTTGGACAATGCATGTTGTTATAAAATAAGATGAATCACGAGTATTTCAATAATCCTGTGGGGAGCATCAGGGAACGTAGTAGATGCAGAGTCGGCGACAAAGCACGGATTCAGCACTCGACTCAGCGACCGCGAGACGTAGTAGATTAGACACAAAAGAGATTGGGGTAAGCTGGGTTATTCGGAACATCAGAGTACACAGGTACAAACAGTAAAACAGAAGTAAGGTGTCCCCGATAGTCCAAGCCTAGAGCAGCTAAACTAACGTGTCTACGTACAGCACTCCCTTAGGATAGGTTTAGGGAAAGGGGAAAGGGATAGCAAGTGAGAAGTACAGTAAGAAACAGAGGTGGAGAGGCACACGCAGGGAGAAAGGTCCCCACTGGAACCTTAATTGGAATTGGTGAGAGGTAAGGAGTAGGTCTGTGACTACGTTCCACACTCCCCGGCCGGAATGTGGATTATATTGTATCTGTTCTTCTTATTTATAACATACAGATTTGAGCTGATGTTGATATTGAATGCATTCCCCTGTGAGGACACTGCTGCTTTCTGCTTATTCCATGGTGTGTCCTTAAAAAAATAAGTTTAAAGGCTTCACATTGCAATGAATAAAATTAAATAAAATGATCACAAAATGATCATACATTTTTTTACTACTGTTGCCCTGAAAATAAATACTCAGACCCAGCAAACTGAACATTCAGATCTTCTGATTATGGTTCTGTGGCAGTTAGTCGTCCCAAAATCCATTCTCCCCTACAATATTTGAGAAGGAGCATGGCTGCACCTCAGTGGATAGAGTGCTGGTGAAAATGACTTTTTATTTTCTTGGGCTTCACAAGTTACAATCCATCAAGAATTATGTTCTGACAACACCTGTTGTCACTGATGCAGCTTATCACTACAGGTCTTAGAATTAATAGTTTTTTCCATCTTTTTCAGAAATACAACAGTTTAGTAGTTTCTTTTTATCTCCTATGAGAGGAGATGAAACATTGATGACCATACAGTATGCTGACTATTTCGGTTTCCAGGGTCCTCATTGTAAGACTTTGTTAAGGGCTTTCTTCTTTATTTGCATTCCAAATAGCAAAAAAACAAAAGGAGATGCTAAAATGTAAATCAAGAAAGTCAAACCTGAAAAACTAACCCTAACCCTACATTTGAGCCGTATGTTTTAAGGAGTAAAACACAATAGGGTAATAATCTGTAGAGAAATTTACATGAAACTTCTGACTTTGAAAAAATAAGGATATTTAGCTAAGGAACATCCTGGGAACGCAGATCAGCTGCATAGTCTACTTGGACTTTAAAAATGTTCTTGTATTCAATGTTTCTTGGGCTATTTTTTGTGCATGAAAGATTAGATTTCTGTGTTTTCCTGTTGTTGTACCCTTTTTTAACACATTATTTCATTTGATTAGGTGACAAAGATGCTGGCTGTGGTGGTGGTCCTCTTCGCCTTGCTTTGGATGCCCTACCGGACCCTAGTGGTTGTCAACTCCTTCCTGGACGACGCCTACCTGGACAACTGGTTCCTGCTCTTCTGCCGACTCTGCGTCTACCTGAACAGCGCCATCAACCCGGTCATCTACAACGCCATGTCCCAGAAGTTCCGAGCTGTTTTTAAGAAGTTGTGTCACTGTGGCCCACAACGTATGGAGAAACCAGCTGCTTACAGTGTGGCGCTAACCTACAGCGCCATCAAGGAATCGTCCAATGGGGAAAGTCCAGACAACTTCCCTTCAGGATTGGACGAAGTGACCACGCCGACGGATCCGTACTTACCCGGCGTTTTGCCAAGTAGCAAGAAGAAGCACTCCCTATCAGGGAGTAATGTCAAAGTCTGACTATAAACAAACGTTGCCCTTAAAGACAGTAGCAGAGCTGCAGGATGGATTTAGTTACCCATGGGACTTTTTAGAGAAGATTTAATTAAAAGTACCCCAACACAACCAATTTGATGTTTTTTCCCTTCCTTTTCTTTTTGGCCCAAAAATATAATAGCATGCTATTTGATGAGCCAACTTCAGCTGTTTATACAAAGCAGATACAGGTAGCTTTCACAAACCTTGCAAAGATACAATTTATTGGTACAAAAAACAGAAACCAAATTGGAGCATCCACTTCCCCGTCCCTCTTCGCACAAAGCAGAACCAGACTAATATGCCACACTTAATATTGGTAGTTTCCTGCTATATGATGCGGCTCAGTGATGTTTAAAAACATACTTATTTCAATATTTATCAAAGAACTATTGTTGTTAACCAAGAATCATGCAAGCTTCGGACAGAATATATATTTAAATTATTAAAATGATCATAAATAGAAATAGAATATTCAATCCCCTCTAGTCCTATTAAATCCCCCTGTTCGTAATGTTTACAGCCATGGTCTTCTCTTGGGTCAGTGTTGTTACAGTTTGTTGCCGATGTGTTTTAATGAGAGCCTTACTACTTGTTCCTACAGATCGGTCTACAGTAATTACTGGTTTGATGGCAAGTCCATGTACTCTGTAGAGTATCAGATTGTGATGCTTCAGATTTAAATGAGTTCCCATCTTGCTGTTACAGTATCTTTTTCGTTTCAGTCTCTAAATTACATTAGCGCAGTCCTGTTTGGGACTGTCTTTTAACTGTTTTTTAATGAAATATCCAAAACTAAAGGGAGTTTTGTAAAACCATGCTGTACCAGGCAGTGGAAATGTGGCACAAGATGCCAAAGTAACACCTAGCTGCTTTCGCAGCCATGGATGCGGAGGGGTTCGGGGAACTTTATACGCGGGGAAGTCAAACTTTTTGGTCTTCATGGGCCACATAGCAACTTCCAAAGAAATTAACCGGGGCCCGCCTCTAACGCTATATCCAGTTCTCTGAAATGAGGCTGTCAGTTGCTAAAATAATATCATTAGCAGTAACAAGTTATGTAAGTAGTTCATTGGACAGACCGGTCCAATCGTGCTAGCTTGCTGTGTGCTGGCGGTTTGCGGGGTGGATATTTTTTATTAAAATAAATGAACTCCCAGTTTTCGAAAAGCATATTTTGTTGTTTTATCTGGAATTTCCAATGCTCCCTTTGGAATTGCCCCCCATTGACATGATGTCTTTTGTTCCCTCGGCCCAATAGTCCACATGCAAATAAACACAGGCGACAATAACCAACGTGTTTATTTGTGTTAAGTGGTAGAAGTAAATAAATAGATTTTGAAAATTAAACAGTATTGGAAGTGAGAATTGAGGGCTTTCCTCGTAATGTAGAGCTTTCTCCCTTGATTGAGGCATCAAATCTACTTTGTTTAAGAACATATCATGGTTTAAAATGGAACCTTTTGGCAGAAAGCCCTCAAGGCTAACTTCTCCCATGTGAGGTGGAGCTACTGATCTAATGGAACACAGGGTTGAGGGAACAGACACGTACAGCACTGGCACTAACATCAAGCTATCTGGTAGTGTTAACTGAAATCCTCCAAACAGTCGGCTGGGGTTTTCTTTCCTACACATGTTAAATATGTAAGATGTAATGAGTGGTTTTGGAGGCTTTAAAGTTGTTGCAGTCAATTTTCTGTTGAGTAATAAGTAAAGTAACGTCATTTAAATTAATAAAATGTAATGTAATGGGAAATGTTTCAAGGAACTTGGCCAAAAGTGCATAAGACTGCTTGAGGATAGCTTGTGTTTTTGTGTTAAGACTGGGTAGCATGTAAAAGTATGTTGTTAAGCAATCTAATTTATCAAAAGTATATCCAAGTTCCTAATGTTATAACATAGAACATTGCATATCACATGTGTGTTTATATCGCCAAGCCCTACAATGCAATCTAATTTGTTATTATGGATAACTCGTAGGAAAAGCCTTTGTTCAAGCTCCTCCTTTCAAGAAACTATGTCATTCACACCGTGAAATTTTTATCTCACTCGTAGAGAGAAAAAGCATGGGCATGGAATAAAATGACTTTTTAAAAAGTTAAATAAAGGCCAGCTATTACAGAAACTAATTTAAACCTGCTGTGTCAATCTAAGACCGCAGGGACTTTGTCTTTACAGTGACACAACAAGCTTTACGATGCTTTGGACGCTGTGAATAAGACCAATGAGGACTCTGAGCAGTCTCTGAAGGTTAGCAGCCAGTGTATAATGATGAGGAAGAAATGTTTAACCCTGACAGCGAGGCTGTTTGTCAAAGGGTCAGCAGGCAGTAATTCACTAATATTGGCACAGACTGCAGAGTGCAGCCATTTTCTGTGATGTATATGCTCAGCAAAAATCTCGGAGCAATGATGGAATGTGTAAATAGATCACGACAAAGTGCCATACTTAAGTTGGTGCAATCCACAGTATGTATAGCTCACCCTGCTATTAAAAGAAGCATTTTCTGCTGTTTGTTTGACCTATGTATACAAATTGAATAGCACTCAGAGGGAATGACAACTGTGTGAACTCAATGAAAATAACCTGTTCATTATGAGCAGTCAGCTTTTCTGTGTAAAGTTGCTGAAATGTAATTGTGCAGTTCAATGTGAAATGATTAAACATTTTATTTTCAATTGTGTGCCAGCAAGTGCATCTGAAAAAGAAAAAAAGCTTGTTTCTATCCATTGATGTTTTTTTTCATTTCAAACAAATCAGTGGAAGCTAACAAGCTCCAAACTTGAATATGTGAGAGATAAAAGCTTTGGAGTTTGTAGCGCAAATTACCTTTTATTCATGCACTTTTATTTATTTTCTTCCTTTGCCCTCAGTTAAAATGCATTCTGTTTATAGTAAAACACCACAGTTGTAATGAAGATGTGTTGCATCGTGCGCAGTTTGCAACATGAACGCAATGCTTTTGTGAGGTGAACATGAGGATCTGACACCAGATGTATTTTCATCTGAGGCGAGGCTTTTTCCTTCTTGCTGTTTAATGTATTGTTTTGTATTTTGTATTGTTTTGTCTATAATAAACAGAGACTATCATTGCAGCATATCTGCTTCATGGTTGGTGCAATATTGCTACATTAGACTGTCCTGTAAGATTAACCCTCTACCTTCACCTGTACTTATCTACTACCAGCAGTTATTAAGAAACTGCCCCATCCAAGCCGACCATGAATCAGGCACAGATAGCTGTATGAGCTGTGGCCAAATGGAGGACATCAGTCAGAGGCACTGGTGGCTTCTTTCTGCAGTCATTCAGCAAGTGGTGGCCTGCTTTGACACAAATTCATCTCACTGAAGCTATCACAGGCCAACACTGTACTCTCAACACAAACAATGTGACACCCACACAATTTATTTGCTGTAGGTTATATCTGACTGATGACACCTCGCCCTATTTGGTTAACTGATAAATGCTGATAGCACTAGAGTATATTTAAGCAATAGCTCACGACAGGCCGTGGTATATGCTCATTATATCACAGCTAAGGGGCGTGGTTCGGCCCGACGCGTTTATAAAACGGTTACCAAGTGTGGCAATATGAAAGAAAAATACACACTCTAATTTAAATAGTTTTTATTAGTAAATAATGATGTTCAAAATAAAATAGTCCCTCCGTTGCCTTCTGCACAAAACATAGTGCAAGGTGGTTGCTATGCAACAACACTAACAGCAAGCGAACATATTAGACAGAGAGCGTTGATCCATTATTTGGCTGTTTATTTACATTAATGTGTATGTTGCTGTTTATTGTGCATCCACTGAAAAACTGTCCAGCATCAGTAGCATGGCTTACGTGGTCACTTGTATAGGTTGAGGTTGTTCGAGGCTGTTGCTTGGCATGGCGAGAATATTGCTCCACTTTCTCCGGTCCCCGAGATTGGGCTTCCAGTAGCTCTGGAGAGAGCTTTCGCAGCTGTGGCCACTAACGGTCATAATTTCTCTGCTTTGTTTCAAGACCCGCATCAGAAAGCTTTTGAACGGTGGTACTTTTCCAGTTGGTCTTCCTGCTATTCGCGTAGCTCTGCATGCCGTCGTTTAGGTGCTTTTTTTTTTCTGGAGATAGGCACTGCTAAATCCACTCCTCCATAGTAGCCTAATAGCCCCCCGGAGGTCGAAGTTAATCTTAAATGTTTCCATTTTATGCTTTGTAAGTTGGTTTCATAACGGAAGAAAATTAAATATATTTACAAAACTGACAAGTCAAATCAAGCAATCTGATTGGTCGATAGTGTTTTTGCGGACCTCTTTGATTACAGATTTGAAAACATCGTTGCTTGCTTTAAAAGTAGCACAATTCATTATGTTAAACCTTGGAAAGTATCTAGATATCCCTGCCCTAATGCCAAAGGAACTGCACACTGAATATGTTTTGCCGTTTGATGTCTATGTCTGGACCGCTGCGTCAAAAAGGAGGGCTTCTGCCCCGTTACTTCTCCGCTGCTTTCTTGTTCCAGTATGAGCCCAACGGTATACTGTTTTTCTCAGACGCGGAGGGATACTGACTTGTTGTGAAAAGTAACTTACAATTCTACCCGTGGTATACGCTCAGTAAATCACGGCTAAGAACCAATCAGATTGCTTGATTTGAGTTGTCCGTTTTATAAATTCCAATAATTACCCATGCGATGTTATAGAGCTGAAAAGAGCTTAATGTGCTGGGAGAGAATGTCCTTGGAACACAGAGGCACTCATTTGATGATGGATGTTACATTTCATCTGCTGTGTGCACTCCAGCAATACATTTTAAGGCCACCCCCAAACACACACAAAATAACGGAAAATGTTATTTATTACACAGGCATTAAAATACCCACAAACAACCACTGGGAACATATAAGTAACCATAGAAACACAACTTAACTAGCTGATTTCACTGCCAGGCTTGGCGCGCATCCTCACATTGAGCAAAGGAAACATTTTGCGTATCATGAATGCAGCTTAACCCCTGACCCTAACCCAAGAGAAGAAATATTTTTGATATAATTATTTTAGCAAACACTTGTCATTATTCGAAAAAGCTTGCTAACCATTAGTAATTTCTAGTTTTTGCCAGGCCAAACTGGTTCCTCTCCAAAGGCGCCAAATGACGTCACGTCCAGGCTTCCCATAACCCTAAGTCATGTAACAACTATTCTTTTTTAATTCAAAGGTTGATCTTTTTACTAACCTAGTAGTTTGGATGGATAAACCTAACAATGAGCCTTTCACAGCTTCAACCATGTGTTACCAAGTATTGGAACGTGTTGTAAAGCTACCAACGCACATCTTTTTTGCATCAAGGTATAAAGATCTAACTAGCAGAAGGAAGTGGGGTTAGGTAAACTTTTAAAGTGATTGGCGAATCTTTCTTTCAGAATGTGATAATGCTGAATGGATGCATTTACTCTTTTACTGGCTGTAAACCAAGAAGAATCCGAGCCACACAACCTCAAGAAGTGGCTATCTAATCTCATTCTGGTCACAATGTGTTCGGTATTCAATTACACTTCACATTAACATGCAACATCCCTATCCAGAAAGAATAGACTGATACAGATTTAATGTTAATGGCAGGTGTAAATGGGGAACAATTGCAAATGCAATCAGGCTATATAAAACCAGCCAATCCAATAACTTTACCATTGATGATATATTGTATGTTAAAGTTCACTTTCTATACTAAATTAACCAGGATGGTTGGCTCCTGATCTGACATTGGGACTAGCACAAAATATACAAATATTGTGGCTGTATTGTGGCAAATATTGTGCCCTGGCTTTTAGAAATTAAACCTAAACCTTTCACGTCTTATTTTCTATTTCCATATTCATAGAGTTAAAGGTGATGCAAATAACCACTTTGCTGAGTTATGGCAACAAAAATGTTCTTCTAAATAATGCTACCATTAAGAAATAAATATTTCTCCTCAAGTAAAAGATGTGTCCTCAACCTCTTGTATTTGACATTTAAAGGTCCAGCAAGGTTTTATACAGCACTCTGCTGGAAACATGATTGATCCATTAGAGAAAAAGCTGAGCAAGACTTTCCAGCGAGTAGAATATTGTGTGCAAAGGGAACACTTTTTATTGAGTGTTTTGTCCAAGGTCGCTGAAACGCAGGCTCTCCTTGTACTTCATTAAAAAGGATTAAGCCGTATTAAGCAACCAGAAACACAATTTTTGTTCTACAAATCTATCCAGTTATGCTGTGAAAAGTGGTTCTACCGATACAGACTTACTGGCCATTGAGAGCCAGTCTGATTTGGTAAAGAGTAAGAGATCCAAAGGGTGAAATTGAGAGACTGTGCAGAGTTGAAGTGGCACAGAGAATGAGGCGTCAGCATAAAAGCCTCAGCAGTGCCCAGCGTCTATGAACCTAATTTATTTTCCCGCTTCTGCCTTCCAGCTCTGTGACGTCTGGAGTGCTGTACATTTTTTATGCTCATTTTTTAAACCGGAAGGGAAACAATGTTCATGCCATCAGCAAAATGCCAGCACATTTGCACAAGAAAAAGAATATTGCTGTGGTGATGAACATTTAGCACCAATCATTCACCCCCACAGTGGTCTTTGATTTCTTCTCAACAGTTCGTTTGACAATTTATTCAGCCATTTCCCAAGGAAATACATTATGCCAGATGACTGGCTTTTGAAATCATTGTTTTACCATTGTTTTGGCTAGAAAGCAACACAGTTGACGAATGAAAGCAGTGATCTTGAAATGTACAGTCTAATTGCTAAGCTTGTCCCCTGTGCACACATACTTGACCTTTCCCTTAACCTGTTGTTGATATTTAATTGTCCTTGGGGGCATTTGTCAACGCAATCCAAACAAACTAATGAATAAATGTTTCTTTGTTTATGTAGTTCCATACACAGGTGTTTTCTGTAAGAAACATGCTCTTTAACAAGAATCCCTTGCTTACAAAAATAATGTATGCTTCAATTCACCTTGTCCTGCTCTAGCAAAAGCTATCATTGTTTAAGAATGAGCTATTGAGCTATTAAAGGTGTAAAGACAAAGGCAACAGGCAGTGTGATTGATCAGGGTTCAGAAAAGGTTGCTTGTTCATCATCTCACCTTCCTACCTGCAGTCTGTCCCTCAAAGCTTGTCACTGCCTTGCTCCAGGGTCAATATTTACAACACATGGGCGAAATACGCCAGTGAACCTCCAAACTACTGTTTTTTGCACATTATTCTTTGCTAAAACCTTTTGAAAGAATGGATCTGAGGTATACTTGCGGGTCACCAATATCAATGAGGAGCAGTACAACCCTAGAAATCAAATGTTGTTATTTATTACTGTGAGTTCAATCAGTACACAGCTCAATTTACATTGTATTGGCAGGGGTGAAAATGATGGAAGGTCATTGTATTGATCAGGAGAGAACATTATGTTTGTGTCCTGAGTCTGACGTAATTATTTCAGACATGTATTCTTTGCCAAGTAGACTAAATGTAATACATTCTAATAAAAGTAATATCCAATTAGGTTCAATTATTTCACACATTGTGCCTTTTAAAAAGGACCAGATACAGAGCCAAAGTGAACTGGAGCTACAACTTATTGTTTTAAATGTAAATGATTACAAATTCCGTCTCAGAATGTGAGATGCTATGTTATTGAACCCGTACTCAGTAAATACAGTACGCTACTGTATGTCTATATATGGAAGGTGCAAAATAATCTAATATCCTTGTTTATTCAATATTTAAATTTTGAGCTTACTCATGGCTTAGATGTCATGAGGTTGTCAGCCAGTTCATACATGTCTGTAATTACAACACAAAGGGCAAAACAGTGTGATTACAGCTGAATAATAGTAAACAATTGTATTAGATGCCTTTAGATATCATGAATATGGTGGAAACTAGGATACAAAGATGTAAGTACACGAAGGGAAGTGTGCTCAACGAGAGCTTGCTGTGATCAATTGTAGCTAGCGGAACAGTGGCTAATTTAGAGTTACCATATAGTTGCACGTTTCTGCCTAAACATTCCACTTAAAAAAGGTACAAAACTCTATTTTCAAAAATTCATAAATGGCATGACAGTGATCATGTTATGCTTTTATTTGTGTAACAGTTGTCATGTGATAATGTAGACAAGATTAGGAAAAAGGTGACTTAGCAAACCAGCTAGCTAGCAACTAGCAACTAGCAAAAGCTAGTTTTTCTTTGTAAAAATTATAAACTGTTTGGCTAGTCCATAAATAAATTAGGATATGTGAAAATAAAATATTTGCTGTTTATTCAAGATGCTTTTCATTTGCAAAGTAGAAACAGAAGAAAACAATATATAATTGTTATACTTGTAGCAGAAGCATTAGTCTGTCAAAAAGATAACGCCAAAAGATAAAATGCTGGGTCACACATGACACATGCTTGTACTCACACCATAACGCAGAAGATTCAAAGACACAAGGTAGATCTACAACCACTGTAACTTACACAGCAGACAATAATAGTGAGGTCAAGGAAGTCAAGGCTTTCTGAGTTCTCTCCAACACCTATATGTGCACCTGTGTCAGCATAAACCGGCTGATTGGGAGGGCGGGAAGCAACCTTGATTGTTGGTTGACCCTCTGTCCATAACCCTGCACATGCTTCCCTGATGAAGTCTGAGGATCATCTGGGACTTTAGGGGCATGGCTTAGTAAAGTATACCTTAAGTCTTAGTCTTTTACTACAACAATTACATTTTAATATTTTTGCTGTTGCAATTGCTCAGTTGTTCAACTATGATTTGTTTGATCAAATGTGTTTTTCAATGCCCAGCAAAAAACAAATCCATCTCCTGAAAGAACGTTTCAAAATTACAATATAGAAACTATTAATAACTTCCATCAATATTAATGCTGAATGAATTACAATAAATGACATATCTACGTCTCACCTTCAGTTAGGTCTACCTTTCTGGGTGATTTAAAGACATCTTTATGGACATTTTTTGCTTTAAACTTGTATTTACAGTTTTCAGATGTCAGGCAACTAAATAAGGCTAAATCTTAAAATCATAATACGTATAAATATAATAGAAGAAATAAGATACTTTTCTCATTTGAGTTTCTAGTTACAGTTGAGCTCCTGCAGAATTAGGTTGTGGTTGAACGTCACATCAATCAAGTCAATCTGCAAAACAGCTCTAAGACAAAAGCTGTACGCGCACTGATGGAGAACCAAGTGAGGCATGATAAATACTGGCTGAGGAGAGGAAAATAAACACCATGCAGGCTAATGTTTCCATCACCACAGCCAATCGAATTGCGCACAGAATTAGAAAGACTGTGGCATGAATGAGCCATGTAGTCACAGCTTGTTTCACAGGCGTCCCTGGAAATATCTCACAGGAGTGCAGCCTCTATGAAACATGTCAGTGGTGGATAAAAGCTGGAGGGGAGGAGGCTAAACAAACAATGTGTGTGAGGTGAGAATCAGATGAGCTTGTAAGGTAGACTTTGTAGAGAGAATTAGTGCATGAGTGTGATTTATGAAACACCCTTACACAAATCTGTGAAATTACCAATGAAATAAAGGCAATGTGGGTCCAAATATTTTGCTCCCAGACCATAAACTAAATAAAAGATGATGTGACAGTTACATAAAGTAGTTTGTCTAAGTTAAGAGCATTCTGGCCTCTCCAGGTCATGTTCTTGCAGATTAATTTAATCTGTTGTCATCAGGGCGTAGATATGCTCTACCTGCTCTAAAGACAAATCGCTTTTCAAAATCATTCATCCCCTCTGCACTCAAACTTTAAAATTCTTGAAAGGCTTTTTAACTTGATTATTTATTTATGTATTATTGTGATGCTATGAACTATCGTGTAAATTGGAATGATCCACATCTCTGCTCCCGGGTGTATCTGTGTGTTTTCTTCCTGTATGTTCCTGCCTGTGTACATGACATAAGCTGCTCATAACCAATTTCCCCTTGTGGGATTAATTAAGTTGTTGATTGATTGATTGATTGATTGATTNCACTTTACCACTGCACCCCCTCTAATCTCAGATGCACCCTGAGTCATTTTGTTTAAGTACAGTGAGCCTTTCTAAAATATACAGTAAAGAGACAAACCCACCAGCATTATAGGACATACTATGACTTTGAGCCAAATACTTGTTTTTGGGCTGTATAAATAAATTGACTTGAAACAGTTGCTGATTTAGAGTACTGGCACCGTTTTTATTCCAATTCAAGCACTGGGTAGGTTTATTAAATACTGAAATAAAAAACACATCTATATCTGGTCTCGTCACTTTTGGTCCAGTAATCCACAATTGTGACATAAGTGGTGGCTTTTTGTGTCCACTTAAGATGAGTAACCGCCGGGGATTGTAGACTAACGTTAAGGCGCAGAGCGCTGGTGGGCAGAAACAGAGTTCTAATCGAAGTGAATACAGCGCAATACAGCAGTTGGCATTAAGAGCTACAGTATAATGCCACACAGATCGATTAAAAAATAACTTGTAAAGATATGGGGGTTTCGACCGACAGTCTAAGGGAGTTTTTAATTCCGGGTTCTACTATTGTTAAAGGTGATAAAGTGAGTTATTACATAAATAACCATCAGCTCTCGGACAACGTTAGCTAGCTTACATGTCTGTTACCAACTTGACTTAATAATAATAATAATAATAATAATAATAATAATATTTTATTTATAAATGTGTCTTTCAAGGCATACAAAACAAAAAACAAAATAGAAAAAAAAACACACAATATAATCAATAAAACAGAGGACGTGTGATGTGATCGCATATGCCAGTGTGAAGATATGTTTTGAGACGTGATTTGAAAAGCAGAGTTTCCACTGTAACTGTTCACAGCCAGGCCAACTGGCCCCTCCAAGACAACAATTATATATATATATACAACACAGTCTCACTCTCTGATAGTCCAATAGCGACGCTTGGTCAGGGTCCCGTGGCATGCAGTTGTGACGCGCCGAGGCTCCTTCAGCTTCATAAACGGACGCAAAGAGCTTTCAACTGATTGCAATGTATTCCCATCGGCGGCGGTATTTGACGCTCAGGGAAGCACCGCATCGGTCCATGTCGGCGGCACTTAAAGGCAATGTGAGCGTCCATTCCCATTGGATAACGGAACATTCTACACCCGGAAGTAAGTATTCTCCTTACTGTCGATTGATTTTACAGTGATATCTGCACTACTCATCAACTCAAAAACACCAGATTAGCCTTGTTAATTACACAACATTGATTGGTTTAAATTGTGTATAATGCTTTTGTACCCCCCCAGAACTACACATGTGTGTTTCGCAATATGTTCTGTGGCGCGTCTCTACTGGGAATTGTAGTTTTAAAAGACCTTTTCGTATTTACAATAATTAGAAGTTGCCAGTATTAAACTGTGTTCATCCCTGGAGGTTTAGGGGATGGGAAGCACATTGGTGTTATCACATTTTTAAAATATCTATAAATTGGTGAAAATTGCTTGTGTCCATAATGGGCAGCATTACCATGACAGCTCAGGTCAGAACAGTTTTATTTAACAGCTGGTCTTATTCTTAGTTCACAAGTCTTTAATATCCAAACAGTCTCAGGTAACAACAGCAGAACAGGGATGGGGATTTTTTCGAAATTGCTTTGATCAGTTTAACAGAACAAGTGTTGTTGGCCTACAGGTAATTAACAGGCTTGGTTATGCACGGTACACTAAAAAGAGGGAGTCTGTGATTTGATAAATAAATCTGTGAAACAGTAGTCAGTTACTCCTCTAGCATCTAATTTATACACCCTACTACACCACCAGATTGCTCCATGGTTAGGGTGATAATCTCGTGTTTGCTTTTTTTTTTTTTTTGATTTGATTTTGATATACTTTATTAATCCCTGTGGGGAAATTATTTCTCTGCATTTGACCCATCCTAGTGTTAGGAGCAGTGGGGCTGCCATTATGTCACGGCGCCCGGGGAGCAGTGTAGGGAACGGTGCTTGCTCAGGGACACCCTCGGTAGCACTTGGTCTTGCTGGGACTTGAACTGTTGACCTTCCAGTTGCCAAAGCCCAAGTCCCTATCAGAACATCGCAACCACCGCCTGTGGCTTGTGTACTACGTTCGTCACCAGCGACGTCAGCATGTTTGCTTTGCATGATATATCTGCAGGCCTTTGAAACTGTTAAACCTTCTGATGGAGGTAGAGGACATGGGGCTGACGATACTGCTGCCTGAGATGAAAGGGACAGGTGTTAGCTGGTGTTCTGAACAACAGGCAGTGAGTTATATAAGTGGGGACAGGAGGGAGGACAGATAGTAGTAAGGTAGGGGAGCCGGCTCGAGTTTAAAGCTATGGGATATTTCCACTGGAAACACATTCATGATACTCACCACAATTTATGTTCGAGCAGAATAACATAGTAAACCATGTTAACTACCACTTAATCGTTTTTCCAAGCGGTAGATGCAGTCCCTCCAGAAGTAAAAAGCGAATGTTTACACTCTAAACCACCATCATGGTCACATGACTTCAACCTTAACCACTAATCTAAACTGAATTGGAGATGAAGCCCTCCTTTAATGGTCACGGTAATGGTCACAGGTCACACAGACACGTGTTCATGGCAGCAGCACAACACAGTGAATGTAACCTCATGCCATTTAACTCCATGCCTATTACTAGGAGCATTGGGGCAGCTATTGTACAAGCGTTCTGGGAGCAATGGGGCAGTGGGGGCGAGGGAAGGGTGTCCAAGGACCCCAGGAGGTGAACTGGGACCATACCTCGTCCAAGTAGCAGTCCCACACTCCATATTTAGGTCTGTTCAGGGACTTGAACCGGCGACCGCTACGGCTCTCCCCATTCCAAGCCCCTACAGACTGAGCCACTGCCGGACCAAGGTATGGAAAACCTTGTTGGGGGCGCGTGATGAATTTATCAAGTCTCATTTAGACTCATCTTAAGACACTTGATAGCGTTCAGACATTTACCAGTGGGGGGTATTTATTGTTGTAAACAAATTACGTTAAAATCTTCTTCCTTGTGGTTAACCAACAGATCCTTAGCCAGTATCATCAAAAACACAACCATGTGGGTAAAATGGCCAAACTTTTTTCAAGGTTAAAGACCATTCCTTAACCACTTTGTTGTGCAAAAAAAAAAAAATCTTTTAAACCAGGGTAAACAACGAGCGGATACAGACTTGCTGTCGACATGACGTCAATCGGCGGCGGACCCACAGAAAGTTGCATGTCCAGAAACATTTTGGACGTAATCTCGTCTTTTGTTTACATTAGCAAACCTCGCTACACCTCAGACTACTACCTGTACTGGAGAGCAAGTGTTTAAAAAGCAGGGGAATAAAAAAGGACTCACTTGTGGATAAACCGCAAGAGAAAAGCATTTGAGCTCCATACTGTTTCAGAGATATATCCTCTGATGTGGTTTAGAACGGATGGCGGTTTTATCACAGCAGAATTTAAACTTTTATCTCTGGAGAATTCTGATCAGGGCATTAGCTCCCGCCTCCCTTATTTATTTTTTCAAGCTAAGGACCAAATCCGTGTTTCCTCCTAACAGGGCTGGCAAAAGGGGGTATGAGCAGTCTGAGGGATGACTTACAATGGGTGAACTGTTTGGTATTTTTAAGCAAAAAACATACACAGAACATGTTTGCTATAAGGTATGGCCCTACAATATATGTTCCAATATAGCACAATAGGTCCACTTTAACTAACATTCATTGGCCACCACAATGTGTGACACAATTTCTAGTTTTCGATCATCCTGATCATAATCTGAAAAACAGACAATATAAAATTGGTATGTTTTTTTAAACCACTGGGATAAAGATTGGTTGAAAAACATTGAAAAAAAACCCCCTGAAGAACGTTACATGTTTCCAAGTTCAAAACACGATGCTTCATCTTTGTACTTTTTGTGAAAAGAGTCATTTACCATCCATATCGCAAGTGAACCACTTTTTTACCAGCGAGTTAATTGTAAAAGTGTAACTTTGGAAGGTTAGCCAAGCTGCTCTGCTGCTTCTGATTCTTCTGTCTAAATGAAGTGGATTATTGAACAAGGGGCAGAATCCCCTCTCTGTGCTGAAAGGGGTCCTTTGTTGAGCAGCGAGAGACCAATAAGAGGGAATGAAGTTGAAATTGCATGGTCATGTAGTTATAACAATATATTGTTTATGTTTAATACTACATAAAGGCACTATGCTAAGAGAAATTATTGTCAAGCACTTGAATTTAAAATAAAAAAAAGAAAGTGAAAGTGAGAAAGAATGGACAATCTTCAAAGAAGTGATTTTTATGGGCAAATCATTTCCCC
>NW_011369951.1:8689202-8708572 GCF_000735185.1 Notothenia coriiceps
GCTGTTTCGTGCCTAAGTCGTGAGCTGAGTCGCTGGCGCTCTGCATCATCTAATCTGTGTTTTCTCTAACCCCATTCGACCCATAAGCCTTGTAGTCTCATGTGTGTCATGTTTGTCATTTTGTCTTCAATTCCAGGGGGCGTATCGGTTCGGATCTCGGTCGCATTCTGTATTGCAAACAGACTGCAGTGTCTGGAGGGTATCTAATCCAAATCCTCCCTTGTCCCTTTCCTATCGTTCCTGCTCTTCATGTCATTCTTTGCTGACCACGCTCTCCGTGTGCTCCCCCCTCTTTCGCAGGGGTGACGGCTTGGAAATAACCTTACCACTCTATCCATCTCATCAGACACTGATGCGAGGCTGTGAGGGGCGGCGTTTACACTAGATATAACAGTAGACAGAGAGATAAAATATTGTATGTCTAAACTCGACTACAAAACATACTTCGTAAGGGGACACCTGTGACGACGAAAGACGAATTAAGGTACCGACACAGGAAAATTTTTTTATAAAAAATTCCGGAGTGTAACGTTACTTATTTTAATTTATTTACTAGTGTTTTACTAGTATGTAAAAAGTGACAACGGGGCCACCTTTATTTATGAGTCTGGGGATGCGTTTGACCTTTTGAGTCTGAGACTCCATACAAGACCACGTATCAGCAGGGTTTTAGGTAAGAGGGGATGTTATAAACTCTTCGCTCGTCCGGACGTTGGAGTCACGTATCTCACGACCCCACTTTCTACTGAAAAATAAAGAACACCGGAGTGGTTCAATGTTAGGTAGTCTTAATCAAAGACTGTGTGTGACAACAGTGCTACGCGAATAGTGATGTCGAGGAATCTAATTACAAAAAAGGTAGGAAAAGTCGTTTATGGATCATACTACTTCCCTGATGGCTCCCACAGGATTATTGAAATACTCGTGGATTCATCTTATTATTATAGACACATGCATTTCCAAACATTTGTTCTACCTATGCTGTAAAATGTATTATCTCTTAGATTTACACACGGCATCTATTGCACGTCTGTCGGTCCTGGGAGAGGGATCCCTCCTCAGATGCTCTCCCTGAGGTTTCTCCCATGTTCCCCTTTAAACTGTTGGGTTTTCTCCGGAAGTTTTTCCTTGTACGATGTGAGGGTCTAAGGACAGAGGGTGTCGTGTTGTCATACTGATATTCTGTACAAACTGTGAAGTCCACTGAGACAAATGTAACATTTGTGATATTGGGCTATATAAATAAACATTGATTGATTGAATTGTGTTTGTATTCAAACAAAGGCTGTCACAATTGCAACTTAAATGTGTTGTTTAAATATAATTTATGAGGACACTGTTGTTCAGAAATATTTAACAATATGGTCGAGTTTTAGAAAAGCATTTGTTTTTCTTATAAATTTGGTACTTACATTTTTGTTAATTCCTGTGTTTTTTTCCTGAAATCTACTCTGAGGAGTGTTGCTTCTCATAAATGTGAAACTGAAAATCCTGTAAAGTCTGAGTTTTGTTTACTTCGTATTATTTTCCCAGGTCTATCATTTAATAATTTTTCCAACCAACAATGGGCATATATGCTGTCATATTCATAGAGAGTTTCAATTCAACTGTACAACATACAAATTAATGAGGACACGCCATTTTAGATGGAAAATAATAGTAACGATTTATAGAGATGTATCCAACTCCTATGTTGCACCAACAGTGATACAATGAGAATGATTAATGTAACAACCCTTTGGAATCTTTAAAACCATGCAATTGTAGATCTAATTAAACCCTATTTATTTATTCAGATGCTGTTAATTAATTCCCAACTAGGAAGCCTGATCTGTATGCACAACTTAACAAAGCCTGGATTTGTTAATATATTACCAGATGTAAATACTGATTGTGAAACTTCCCCATTAATAAATCTTCTCCATATTTATGTTGCGTCGTCTCGGCTGCAGTCAAGTGAGGATGATTGGATTGGATGGGGGCGCTTGCAGTGTCATCAGTGAGCGAAATACCTAATCGTGATTTCTCATTACTGTTTGACCTTTAGGTAATTCACGATGATATATGGTGGATTGAGTCCACAGAAACACATGTGAGTGTGTGTTTCTGGATGTGAGATTAAACACAAGCCTGGCTGGTGGAGAAAACGCCAAAAGCCTATTTGAGTTGGAGTTAACTGATTAGGCAATCCAACAGAGCATGGAGTTCCCACAGGGTGAAAAAAGACTGTGGGACGAATCAACTATTAACGATAATAGTACTTTCTTGTCGCAATGGTTACCCCTTAATAATGTGTGGGCTGTCAACAAATCTGAAGGTCGGCGGTTCAGTCCCCGGCCCGACCAGTTTACATGTCCCAGCAAGATATTGAAGCTGAATGTGCTCTCAAAAGCCTAGCCATTTGTGTGTCAGTGTGTGGGAATGACCATTACATTAGATGATGAGCAACTGGCACCTTGTATGGCAGCCTTCAGTTTAAATCGGTATGTGTTGAATGTGCTTTTAGTGGTTGAAAGACTTGAATAGCTCTATAAACGTAAGGCCCACCCTCTTGTTCCTCAGTAAACACTGTTAGCGTTTTCAGCCCTGATGGTGTTCTTTGCATCCTTAGCTGCGAGCCGCTGGTTCAGCCATTTACCAACATAATACTTCATAACTTTTACTTATCTTTTGAACTGAAGTATTTGTATGAAGTCCATTAAAGATCTTCTGTTTTGGACATTTTGACAGATACTCCAGTTTGTGATATATTTTCATATTCAGTTGTGTCGATTGTATTTTTCCAAAATAAATGTATTAGGATTTATGTTAATGTGCTTTAATAATAGTACGCAATGACACAAAATAATCTGTAATGGTGTTACAACAATTCTCATTACCACTTTCAGCTGGTATTGTTTTCAGCTTGTGAGTGTCATCATGATTAAATGAGACCTTCTGGAGTGGAGCGTTGGAATCCCTTTTTGTTCCTGGACAGATTGTATTCCTGCAACAGCAATGCAACCGTGCAGTGACAGTGACAAAACTACCAGATGTGTTGTTGAGATTAAAATTAACATCAAGTTTGAAAGGGGCCATCGCTCTCTGCCTGCTCTCTTATCTCAAAGTATAATGGTAAATTAATCCATCTGAAAGTTGCGTAGATATTTCGACACATTAATGTATTTTTGCTGTTGTCTGTTTTTACTGCTTTGTTAAATCTTATAGTATATTATTACATTCAGGTCAGAGGGGTACGAAGGACCCAAAACAATGAAAGAATAAAACTACTTGTGTAACTTTTGTAGAATATTTTTAGTAAATTGTACTAGCACCTGGAGTATTGTGACAGGTTAGTGGTCATTATCATTTGGAAATGACATAGGTTTTATCAGTCTTTCATCACAATTATGCTTCTTTTTCTTATATTGATAGTGTTGCACGTTCAATTACTTTTTTACAGGCTTTTCAATAAAAGTTATTTCTCGAAAAACACGTTTCTATTATGACACAGATTTACTTGTGGGCTATGTCTAAATTGTTTTTAGACACTATGCAAATCAATGGTAACTTTCCTAAAATGTTAATAATACAAATATATATTTTCAGATTACAATAATTTGGTAAATCATTCTGTTTTGAGAATAGATAATACTAAATGTGGTGCTAAGGTGAGGGCTAAAGCCACTCATGAGTAGACAAAAATGTTATCACTCAAGCAAGTTCTTGATTGGAGGAAATGTACTCTAGTGGTCCAGATGGCCCCTTTCTCCCTACTCACACAGCTCCAAAGACAATCATTGATAACGCACTGATTATGAACAAACAGTGTCCCACCTGTCTGCGCGAGGCGGCCGTGGTGCTGCTGGAGGAGCAGGTGCTGACCATTCTCCCGCCCTGATTCGCCTCCTTCTTCCACTTCTTGGTGCTGTTCTTTGGATCAGATGGCAGCGGGTTGAGGAAAAGTATCCGGGCGATGAGTCCGTACAGAACCGTGGCCAGCATGAGGGGTAGCACGTAAAACACCGTGAAATCCGTGAAGTAAATGGGCAGGTAGTAAGTCCTGGACACCTTGTAGGCGCAGCTGAGAAGCACCACGTTGTCGTACACCAACTTCTCCGTGTCCGAAAGGAAGAGCCACATTACGCAGTAGACGGAGGTGAGCGCCCACACCACCATGATGATCTTCTTCGCCCTGGATAAAGTGCACAGGAACTGCGCTTTGATGGGGTGACAGATGGCGATGTAGCGCTCCACGGTGAAGGCTGTGATGGAGCAGGAGGACGCATTTATTCCCAGGTACTGGAAATAAGTGATGCCCAGGCACCCTGCGTAGCCGTACACCCACTGTCCGTGCAGGGCGTCGGTGATGTTGGGCAGCCCGGCCGCCGTCAGCACCATCAGGTCAGCCGCGGCCAGGCTCACCAGGTAACAGTTAGTGGGGGTCCGCATGTGTTTGGTGGTCAGCACCACCATGATCACCATCACATTCCCCACAATCCCCATACCGCAAATAAGGGACACCAGAAACACGCTGACCACTTTGTATTCATTTGTGTAGTCAGTCCAAACCCCCAGCGTGGTTTGATTGTCATGCACCAACGTGTCATTCTCCATGGTCATGTTATCCATGGTGAGGTTTTCCATAATTGAGAAATCAAAAAATTGTAATTACTTGCAGGGCCCTGGAAGTCCAACAAGCATAAATCCTCCAAAAAATTTCATTTCATCCACATATAATCCAGGCAAATGGTATTTTCTTCTCAAGTGAAGACAGATTTTGATATTGCAAATGATCAAATGGAACTCCCATTCATTGAAAAGCAGTTTGAGCCTCTTGCTGATTGAAGTTTTAACGGAGGGGGAAGACAGAGGTGGTGTTGCAGACAGCTCCGCACCCTGCTCCTGTGTCACTGCTCACACAGTCATGACTGAGAAAGAGCTTCCTGCAGCGTTTCATACACACACACACACGCACGCACGCACGCACGCACGCACACACACACACACACACACACACACACACACACACACACACACACACACACACACACACACACACACACACACACACACACACACACACACACACACACACACACACACACACACACACACACACAGAGAGAGAGTGAGGTCACAGACAGGCTCCTACTGGAAGCCAACGACTAGATTTAGTCATTAAGCATTCATTTTTTTTTTTACAGCTGATGCTTCATAAGAGGAGTAAAGAGTCAGTCCATATTTAGATTTGCAACAACAGCATACAGTTTAATTGGAAATCACTGCACATTAGTGACACATATAATTACATATTAATTAAAATATACATATACAGTTGATATACATTTAAACAGTAAGCCCAGATTTGAACAGAGCCTATACAGTATGTTCAGGTTGATTAGCTGGTTGACTCTTTTTTGATTGGTTTAACGGCTTAGAAGTGTATCTACAATTTACAATGGAAGGGAGCGTTAGCCAATAGAAGCGCAAGTGTTAAGTCGTGATGTCACTATGTTAAGGAAGTAAAAAACTGGTGACAACCTTGGGTATTAAACATTTGCTGAGCTGTTACATGCACAGAAACCCTAAAAAAGTATAATAGGGCCCCTTTCATTTCACTCTTTTGTGGAAAAATGTAGCTATGTTACACAACTCATTATTTGATATTGAAGAAAGGTTACAGATTAAAAAAATGTAATTTAACTATCACTTATCATGCTGTTTTCTTACTCATTTCTCCTAATGTACTGTAGCTTTGCGGTTGAGGATTCTTATTTCACATTGTCTCAGGGTATATATTCTACATCAGCTTGTTCTAACTCTTGATTGAAGCTACGCGATGTTCACACGAGGAAATATTAAAGGAAAGGTTCATGTTTGCATCCCACCAAAAGGAGATATTGTAAATGTTTGCATCAAATAAAGTTCTTGCCATCCGACCTCTGCAGCTCATCCAGAATGCAGCGGCTCGTATGGTCTTCAACCTTCCTAAATGTTCACGCACCACGCCGCTCCTCCACTCCGTTCACTGGCTTCCAGTAACTGCTAGAATCCACTTCAAGACACTGGTACTTGCGTACCATGCTGCGAATGGATCTGGCCCTTCCTACATCCAGGACATGGTTAAACCGTACACCCCAGCACGTGCACTCCGCTCTGCATCAGCCAAACTGCTGACGGCCAAGGCACACCGAGGGGGACCCAAGTTCCCATCAGCAAAAACTCGTTGGTTTGCTATCCTGGCTCCAAAATGGTGGAATGAGCTCCCCATTGAAATCAGGACAGCAGAAAGCTTATACATCTTCCGGCGCAGACTGAAAACTCATCTCTTTCGACTCCACTTCGAGCGATAAAATAAAAAAATGTTTTACTTAGATACTAACTAAGCACTTATATACTAGGCACTTACATACTAAAAAAGTACGTATAAAGGGCTGGCTTATCTAAAGCCAGTTGAGTAGCACTTGAAATGTTTTGGCTCTATGAAACCTAATGTACTTATATGTTTCTGTTTTCTTCAAGTTTGGATCTTCTTGGTCGAATGCACTTATTGTAAGTCGCTTTGGATAAAAGCGTCAGCAGAATGAAATGTAATGTTATGTCTTGAGATTTGAACAATGCAATGCATGGGTTTGTAGTGATTTACCCAAAAGATAAACTCATAATAAATATGTGTGATATATTTCTACACTGATAATATGATATTGTAGGAACACATCTGATAAATGTGTGATATAGGCCTACAGATATTAATTTCTAGAGCATAAAACACATGTAAAACCTCTTTATTCCCAATCCTCAATTAAAACCCTAAATGAATATTCAAATACAAATGTAGGTGATGTCATAAGGTGTATTAAAAAGCATTTCAGACAGAGTTAATGAAAAAAGTGCTCAACAAGAAAAGAGGGGTTCAAAATGTAATAATACTAACTTAGTGTTTTTGATACATTACTTTTACCTATAATAGAGAATGTAGACTGTCATATTGTTTTTGCTTGAGCAAATGAAATGAATACACACACATATACAGTATGTCATTTATTCACACAGATTGTATACAGGGATATTGCTGTATCATTACAGAGAGAGATAAAAGCACCATTAAGCATGTTAGTTCCTCTTAACAAAGTGTCCAAGCATCATAAGTAGTTTTGGGTTGTAAAAATAGACCAAATGTTCCCATAGAGCACAATGAGATCATTTAAAATGTCTTTTTGAGTCCTACAGGCATGCCTTTACAGTATTATAGAACTATTATAGCGATGGAGAACATTTCTAAAATGAGGCCAAGTCACTTCAGTATTATCCCTTTTTGGTGCAATATTGTAAGGAGTTCACGAGTTGGCTCCAAAAGGCTCAGCAAGACTTGGGCCAACGTGAGACATCATAGCAGCATATTTGCATGGTTTATTTCTATAGTCTGTGATAGTTATGTAGTACAGTTTGATATTATTAAATTAAAGTTGTTTGTGAACTATACGTTAAAACCAGAGAAAGGGTTAGGGTGTGGATGTCCTTTTTGTAACTCATTTATATTTTATACCTTTCTTATTGCCTAGGTGTTTTGAATGTCTCTCTCTGGGTTCATGTTGTCTATCTACTGAATCATTGACCTTACACCCATTGGTTTGTGGACTGCCGTTATTAAGCCTTGAGTTTGGAATTTTGGAATTACACAGTCTTGTTTTTATGGAAACAGAAGGGACCATTTTTAGGTATGAAGAGATGAGCAAGGCCTGACAGGGGGTGAGCAACTTTGAGATATGGTTAAGGTAAGCATTGACCTAAAATGGTTAAGGTTAGCCTAGGTTGTCTGGTAACCCTTGATCCACTGAAATGGTTGAGGTTAGTTTTTGGACTCAAGGTTTCAAAAATGTAGGATTACTGTACCATCTACAGTAGACACAACCCCTGCCGAGGCTTGTACTGTTGGCATAGCAATAACTAGGTTACCAGCTAACGCTGCAATAGCTAGCTAGCTAGCTTGGTTGGCAATACGGTATTCATGTTAACTGTTTAATTGATTGAGATGCTTATTTTGGCTACCAAAAAAAATGAAAAAATGAACAATGCAGTACACCGAAACAATTATCAAGACTTTTTCAAGAGAAACAACACTTCACCTTTATTGTAATCTACAGGATACAGAACTTGTCATCCACAAGGTAGCAACAGCATACCATACTATGTTACTTTATAAGGGTCCATCATTTACAAAATGAACTTCATGCTGTATTGAAGTAGATTTGAAACTGCGATTGAGACCTTAAACTCATCAGTATCATTTTTACTAGATTTTATATCAAGCAGTGCTTGAATTGGGCCGGTACTCACCGGTACGCAGTACCGGCACTTCAGATTTTTACCCATGTGGGAAATCTTCCCGGGGGAGCATGCCCCCGGACCCCACTAAAGGAGGTGTGGACCCCCCTAGAGGGTGTGCCAGGCCCACTCCCCATTTATAAAAATAGCACTTTACCCCTGCACCCCCTCTAATCTCAGATGCACCCTGAGTCATTTTGTTTAAGTACAGTGAGCCTTTCTAAAATATACAGTAAAGAGACAAACCCACCAGCATTATAGGATATACATATGACTTTGAGCCAAATACTTGTTTTTGGGCTGTATAAATAAATTGACTTGAAACAATTGCTGATTTAGAGTACTGGCACCTTTTTTATTCCAATTCAAGCACTGATATCAAGTGAGTATTGGGCTGATTTTCTCATAGACTTCTATACAATATGACTTATTTTTTGTAACCAATGGAGTTGCCCCCTGCTGGTTATTTAAAAGAAATGCAGCTTCACTTGTCAAACTTGGAGGTTGCCCCCTTTATTTAATTAGATTACAACATCCTAATGTAGAAACGGCTGAGTTCTTTCTTGCTATCACAACACCGGCGGTTGGTGTTAAAGCAATTCTCCGTAAAGACCTGTAACATTAAATAGAGGAGCAGAGATATGTGAAGCTGCATAAACCTAAGAGATAAAAAGCCTGCACTCATCTCCATCTGTGGTATATACAATGTAAAACGATAAGTCGAGATGTACGTGCTTATGGTTTAACTGCTCATGATTAGCAGCCCCATCCTGGTGTTTTAGGACCAGCAGCCAAAAAGATAAACAAACTGGCTGAGGTTTCAGGCAGTCTCTCAGCAGTAGTACAGATTAGTGTGATTGTTATTCCCAGGGAGGCTGTATGGGCACGAGTGAGGAAAGAGAAGGCAGAGGATGAAAATGACTCAAGATCTCATCACAGCAGGCGATGCAGCTGTTTATATTATTGTCTCTGTTACATTCCTAGGAGGACGGTTTAGCAATGAGAGCTCAGCGGTGTGCAGGAAAAACTGCCTGGATGGAATCACAGATACATATTCTAGGCTACTTTTTGAACTGTGGACAGATTAAGTACAGATTATGTTGATAACAAGTACGATTACCTGGCTATTAGTGGCAGTGTTTTTAGAAGTCAGTGTTTGATGATCATGATTTTAGGTGCTGCTTAGTTCTGTGATCTTCACCAGGTTTCTTCTCTTGCATGTTCCAGCCTAAGATTTAATATCGCGTCTGTATTGATCCCCTCCCTGTCCGAATCAGAGGAAATGAAGTGTTTGGTTCAGGTGGTAGACCGTGACAGGTCATCACTCCTCACAGGCGGGGGGTCAGAGGTAGAGTTATTGATGCCTGAAAAATTCCTCTGTGACAGAAACAGCAGGCATACCGAGTCATTTTGACGTGAATGTTGATTGCTTTTTATGCTTGCTATGATTTACAATACTACTCTAGAGATTTAGGCTTACACAAAGGGCCCAAATCAGAAGCATTGTTTAACTTGCAGCTAATTTTGGCATAGAAAAGCTCAAAGTACTCTTTTTAGGATGAATACCTGTGGGTGGTTTAATAATATAAACCATTTGAGTATTATTCTGATTAATCAATGTATGATCAGCTACAACTAAAGCTGTTAAAGAACATTATTGTACTGGAGAGAAAAAGAGTAAAGACATAAGGTAGCAGTAAATTCTCCCTGGTGTTCCTGACTCTCACAATAACACAGTAAGTGGGTCTTTACTGCCACCCCATGGTCAAACCCTGCTAATAAAACATTAAACCAGAGGTGAGCCAAGCTATTGTAAATATTTGAACCGTAGCCTTGTTTCATAAAGCTGCAATTTGTAACAGCTGAAAGCCTACTGACCGCTTAAAAGTATGAGAACTAATGGCTGCTAAAGTTGCCTCATCTTTATTTGTGCAAACAATAAGTAAAGGACACTTATACTGGTACACTGGAATGAAGCCAAACAAATTATTTGACATGTAAAATGTTACTGAGACTCAGATTTAGTACCTGCCTATTTAACATTTAGCTCCAGGTTGTTTCCTTCCTTTGCTTCCAAATTCATTTATATTTATGAAATGCGTTCCTTCAGACTTTCATTAGGGCGGATATTTCACCTCCAGGGGTTTTTCTATTTCACAGAACAATCATTTGTGGACATGAGAGAAACCATAATTCAGAGCCAGCGATATAAAGCTTTAAAGGGAATACTCCCTGCAGAGATAATGAAGAAATGCTGAGACTCAATAACTCACCGGTGGACTAATTCACAAATTCTCAAACAACAGTGACTTCTGTTTTAATATAATGCATTATTCAGCCGCTGCATGCTTTTAACAGAGAGGTATTTTTGTTTCTAATTGGAATTTCAAGGTAAACAGAATTTCTCCTCTTGCCAGCAGACTACTCAGTGATTGGCTCGCTTTATTCCCCAAATATAATTCACATCTTTGTCCGCAACTCAAGCTTTTCTCATTTAACTAATGAATGAAACTCATCCCGTCTTTAATGTTTGCCGTGTCCATACTAAGCAGCTCCTCTGACTTTGGGTTACCATTCAATCAATAAATCAATTCATTTTATTCACAACAATACAAGTGCAATTGGAACACATCAATAAGATCTCTAAAGCTTGAGAATAAAGGCCCTAACACACTGAACATAAAGTATTTACAATATTAACCTATCTAGAAATTGAAAGAGTTACAAGCTTAAAAAAACATGTTACATTAACTAAATGATCTAAAAACTAATCCAACCCATACCACTAAATGGTCCAAAACATTACTTTATTATAATTATTTCAACATAGGTAAGATACAATAAACACAGACACAAAACATTGAATAAATTAAAATCCATTTCAGAGTAAACTAGAAGTCCCAAGCCTTTTAGTACTTTTAAGGTTTGACACACAGCATTTGTTAACAACAGTGGCGGTTCTAGACATATTTGACTTGGGGGGCCATTCTAGTGCCAGTCATTTATGAGAGGGACACAACTGGGGGACAAAAGAGACAAAGACAGTGTTCAAGATTAAAAAAAAACCATCAAATATCATGATTGGTATTTGTTTTAGTAACAGAATTTGAGCAGTAACTTACTTACAATTGGATTTAATTATGTTATACAATACGTTTTTTTACCCTCTTTCAAAATCCTTTTCATATGAGTAGAAATAAGTAAGGATAAGGTCACAGTCTGTTGTTGAGCATCATTACCAAATGAGATATTAAACCAAACAGCAAGCACAATAATAGAAAAGAGCTTAACTGAACAAGTTCAGTGGCAAAAGAAATGGGATCCGGCGGCTAAATACAACATGTTGTTGAGTTATAATTAGGGCACTATTATAACCGTGCACATCAGAATAGCTGTAAGAGATAATCAGTGCTACTGATGGAGAAAGATAAGCAGAAGCTGGGAAAAGACAATTATCATCGAGCACCATTGAGAGCGTAATTCAAAGGCAGCTGTGGCCTGAGGGTATAACATCACATTAATTATGATAAAGAGGCGATAAAGAGAAGATGGGTCGATGGAACGGTGGAATTAATTACCCGTGCCAGCTTCCTTAATCACCAAACTCCTTTTTTATTTTTGTCTTATCTTTGCATGAAACATACATATTTTCCTTCACATGTACGCACTTAGAAATCCGTTATTATCCTTCCATTATCCCCTGTGTCTGTGTTGAGGTTGGCCACACCACTTCAATTAGTAAAGTCACTGTAAATTAACTTGAAGGACCAACTGCTAAATATTTCATAAGAGTGTCTCCCACCACCACACCCATCTCAGAAAACCCACCACACTTAACCCCACTCTTCCTTTCCTTCCTCTTTATTCCCTGTCATCCTGCTGTCTGGTTGCACTCTTGTCTCTGGAATGCTTTTTAGGGGCTGCTGAGGGTTTGCGTGCCAGACTTCCCAAACAAACTTAGTGGGACTGTGTACATGTGCTTATTAATAATCTACGATACCCTGCTGTTGTGACACAGTACCCAGCTGGAGACCTCCAGATGCTCTCTGCCAGCAGGTGGTGAGAGGTTTACCTTCCTTGACCTACAACAGTGTTTTAAATATGATATAAAGCTAAATTAACAATGAAAACTGAAAGGATTTTCCTGTCTTATTCATTCATTTTCTCTTTTATATTGCATTCTTAATTGGGTTGAATGAAAGGGCAACCTCTGGGTCTGTCTCAAACCTGCATTCTCTCTAATGGCCAGCATGGGCGAGTCCACTGATGGCAAAAAGAAATCCGATTGTATAGAAGTCTACCAGAAAATTACTCTAATTCTCAATTGAATTCCTAATAAATGTATCGTCTCAATCACTAGGTTTCAAGTCTTCTTCAAGACAGAATATGTTCATTTTGTAAATAAAGGTACTATATAAAATAAAATAGGCAATAAAGCAGGACATGCTTCAGGACGTGGCTGGCTTCTGAATAACAGGGTACTAATGGTGTGGTTCGGCTTTTTGTCTTAGAACTTCAACAATTGCATATGTGTTTATCTATTCTTGAAAAGTAATTTTTACATTTTAGTAGCTTAAAAATGTCTGACCCAGCAATCAGGTACAGTAGGCTCCACTCTTTTGTATATTTTCTACTTCCAAGAAACCAAGATGACGACAACCAAAGTGTCAAACTTTAACATGGTAGTCAACAAACCAATAGGTAACATCACGGTACATTAATCTCCCAAGTACGGACCTGCTTTCGATATTTTTTTCGCATTACGATGACAGATGCATGTTATCTATTAAAATGTATCAGAAATAGGGGTTTGGCAGTCATTTTGCAAACCCTTTATCGTCACTTTCATTGTTTTTATTTTCACCAAAATAAAGACGTTGTGGCTGTCAAAAACTTTACATTTCTATTTATTGCGTTGCAAATCGAAGGTCAAGGAAAAACATTTCTTAATCTTGAATATGGCGTAAGCAATCTGACATTATTGTGGAACATTTGCGACACAAAAAGATTGCGTTGGCCAAAACGCTTAACTCAAGACTTTAAAACCATGTTACGCGAACCAATGGGTGACATCACCAAGGATTAGCTCACTTCTGAAATATATCTCTACTAAAAACATATATGTGTGGTGCTTCCAAGAGCATTTGTGAGTTTGAACTAAAGACAAGCCGCTGCAGTGTGCCTCTGGCCTTTTTCCTGTTTCTCATTCACACAGATCTACTCATTAATATTCACACATATCTCACGGGTCTGCCTATGTGGGACACACTGACCAGCTTCAGCAGCTCCAGGAGCAGCTGGAGGTGAAACGAACCCAGTCACTCCCTCAGTCATTAAGTCACTTCATAATTCACACTCCCACACAGACACTGTACCACACTTCTCCCTCACTGCTGCATTTAGAGGGATCTCCACCTCCCCTTTCCTTTACATTTTGATATCTGCTACTGGCTAAAGAAATAGCAGTCCATGTTTCATAATCTTTATTCTGCGTGTGGGTCCATGCCTGTGGTAGAAGACACACTGTGAGGATTTATAGCTTTTAGAAAGCAGCAACTCCCCAACCGCCCCTCCTCTTCCAAGCCTGGTGTCCTTGCCAGCAGGAAAAGTGGTGCACTGTTGCAGACAGATAGCATCTGATAGTTGGCTGTTGTTACTCCTCGCACGAGCGCAGTCAGATTTCAGCTTCCTCCTCTTTATCTCTCTGCATGAAGTTAAGGTTACTACAATCTGACCGTAAAGCGTTATAATCCATCAGTCAGTGACCCGTGTGAATCTCTGACCCCCTTCTCTGCAAACTCATTTCTGGAACAAAAATGGTGGAGAAAATCTTCCCTCTCTTTCTTCCTCTCCCCCCCTCTCACTCTCCCTTTCTCTTTACTCATCTGTTAAATGGAGCCTTGTTGGGAAACGAGCCAAAGCTGCTCACCCAGCCACAAGGACTCCAGGAAAAGTGGCGACAATATTTATAGCCGCTGCCTGCTAAATAAGGTAGAACAGCCAGTAAATGAATATTCAGATTGAAGTGGGATTAAGCACTTTAATGCTGGATGGTGGCTCTGGAATAACATCTGGTTTACAAAGTGTCACTTTTTCCAGTAAAATGTAGGTGTTGATTGTTTATCTTTTACACGAGACATGGCTTGGGAGACGTGGCATAAAATGAGACGAACCTCCCAAAGATTTGTACGGGGCCACAGATCAGATGGCCTATTTGATCTCTAGATTAATCGTGGATTAGAAATGCTTTGACATAGTGACCAGTAATCTTCCAAGAGGGAACAAGAGAACAGATGGTGCATGATACACACAGTTTAACAATGCTGTACACACAGGCTGTATGTACAGCATTGTTATCCAGCGCTGGATAGATGTAGATCTTTCTGATATGATGGTCGAATTAACTGACAGTACCGATTATTGCACTGGCCTTTAACTGTGTGGTTAAACAAACATGATCATCCTTCTGGTCCTGTGTGTGTAATCCTTAGGGAGTCTATAGTGTGACTTGGGTTGTTCAATATTTAACATGTGTAGTGCTTAACTGTAGTTTATGAGGATGTAAGTTTACTGAGCAGTATAATCAGAATCAGAAGAATTTACCAAACCCGGGGCGAATTGGGTTTTATGGCAATTGCTCCATTTTAGAATGAACACAAATTAAAGATTACATCCAATATTATAGAAAAATATATAGAAACATAATAATTTAAGGTAAAATGTCCAATAAAATATTAAATAAAAAATAATAAAAATATGTTTATGAACATACAATGGTAAAGTAAGTATATGCAATAATAGGATCAAATAAAATATATATATTTAAATGAAGGCTAAAGGTTAGAGTAAAATGTCCAATAAAGAATACAATAAAATGAAAATAAAAATATTGATATAAACATAAACAAGTTAAAGTAAAATGTCCAATACAACATTATACCACAGTATATAACATATATTTTACAATACAGTGCATGTATTATAATTTATAAGACAATATGATCCCTATGATATTCAATACTGACTTTATGACACTTGAGTCTCCTAGACACTTATTTGTGTTTAAAATAAAATGAAGATAATGATACAAACATAAGCGGTGAAAGTAATATGTCAAAATAGAATACAAATATTAATATAAACATAAGAAGTTAACCTGTTAAGCCCCGAGGTCCCCGTCGGCGGGTCCTTTTTTCTTTTTTTTTCACGACACTGTGTCTCAGGCAGTGTTCGAATTACCCATTTGCTTTCGGGGGAGCCCTATTTATTTATTTATTTGGCAATCATATAGGCAGACCAGAAAGATGTGTATGTTTCCTGCATTAGATCAATATTGATTGCCAATAGGCCTACCTTAGGACATATTTTTTTCTCATCTCCGAAATCTCGATCGCTTTTTCGTTTGCCTGGCTCTTATGGTGCTCATAAATCTTTTTCCGCAGGTTATTCTGTTGATCACAGCTGACTTTTCCCTGAATCCATTCTTGTGAAAGGTGCACAAAGGTGGATTGTTTTTGCGAGCGGCAGGGAGATCAATATACTTTTTGCCTCTTTGCAAATCTCACATCCACATTTTTTATTTTTTTTTAAAAGCCATGGATACCTTTCATTCCACTCACTCCATATGTTCTGTGTCCAGTTAAAAGGCAGGTCATGGGCATCGTCAGGTTCGCTAGTGCAGGTGGCGCCGGCAGCTGTGGCCGTTGTTGAAGCCTCTTCAGGCTCCGCATCGGCAGGCCTCTCCCTCGGTGTGGAGCTGTCAAACTCGACCCTAACGCCGCTTACAGCCGGCCAACTAAAAGTTGTTCCGTTCACGTTGTCATTTTTAGACTCCTTCGCTTCTTTGCT
Source organism: Notothenia coriiceps (assembly GCF_000735185.1). NCBI lineage: Eukaryota > Metazoa > Chordata > Actinopteri > Perciformes > Nototheniidae > Notothenia > Notothenia coriiceps. The sequence goes on from NW_011369951.1 coordinate 8,705,358, forward strand.
TGTGAATCCAATAGCTGCAAGGCCTGGCTGTTTTCGTTTCGCCATATTTTTTATTACAAAGCCAGAGTTAAAAAGAATATCAGTATGAAAATATCAAATACCGCGCCAGCATCGCATGCCGTAACATTAGGAACTTAATTAGCGTAAAGAATGCAGCGCCGCCACGTACAGATGGCAACACCCAGAAATATTTACAAATATAAAACAAATATTCAGAAACTGTAATGAACAATGGCTATTATTTATTTGAAGAACTTTTATTTACAGAAACTCCACATTTCTAATCTGTGTGACACAAATATGCACGATTATTTTGGGCTCCCCCTATTTATCTCAAAGTCGGCCTTCAGGGGAGCTCCCTCCCTCTTCGGGGGAGCCAAGCCCATCCCCATTTCGAACAGTGGTCTCAGGGGGTCTTCATATTTAAGAACCTATTAATGTGTAATACCAGATTAACGGGAATAATCTCAGCTAACTAACGATACAAACCATTTTTACCAAAACAAAACACAAGTCTCATAAGAAGCATCTAAATGACCCCTGAGCGAAAAATACTAACGCACTTTGGCACAGAACTCAAGATAAAAGATACCCTTATTACTTATCGTAGCTGCACATACAAGATATCCGATTAAAGCTGAGGTTCCACAGATTATTTAGGTATGTATATCATCACTACGTGATCCGAACTCGCGACAGGGGAAGCAAACTCAGACATCACAACACGTACCTTTACGTAGTTTTTACGGGAGATCCTCTCACCCTAGCTGTCAATCTGATCAAAAGACTTGTTCAATGGCATTAAAATGAGAAAAAACGCGGCTTAATCGGTTAATCCATAGGTTGATAATGTTTCTNCCTACATGTTCTCCGTTAGAGGAGACTGCGCCAGCCAAACCTGGCGGCGAGTCTGCACCAGAAAGGACATAACTCGCCCCAGTTCCCTATTCATTAAAGCAAAGGCCTGCAGTGATGCATCACTGAGGCCCAGCAAAGGAGGCTCAGCCGGAGCCTGCTGCAGAGAGGTGGAGACGGCCTGCATTTAATGGAAGCGGGAGTTCCCGATACGGCCCATGCGTGCCGCTGCGTCGTAGGCCTTACAGAGCAGTTCGTCTGTGACCCTGCACTGAGGCCGAGGGCACCTGGCATCAGGAAGGCCCTGATGCCAGGTGCCCTCGGCCTCAGTGCAGGGTCACAGACGAACTGCTCTGTAAGGCCTACGACGCAGCGGCACGCATGGGCCGTATCGGGAANTCCACACTCACAACAACGGCCTATACAGACATAAATAAACCAGCGACTGTATTCGCCATGACACAGACAGTCTGTGGTTTGTACTTGTTTAACTTTTGTCTAGTTTCTGAACAGATATGAGGAGCTGTGAGCTCTGAGTGCTAACAGCTAACGGCTGTGTTGTTTTTCTGGGGCTCTCATTGAAGATGACGTCACGGCTCCGCCTACACTGCGTTACTATAGATACTACCCCAGTTGCTAAACTGTAATGGAAATGCGCCATAAAGTGAGTCAGTCCTAACGAGGTCTAGCCATACCGAGCGAGGCCGAGCGAGGCCGTGTAGTGGAAATGCGCCATAAGGTGGATCAATTAGCTGCCGACATGGGCATGATGAAGACGCTCCTCTTGGCCTTTCAGCCAGGGGCCGGTATAGGGGCTGCTAGCTTGCCGCCCGTCCCTCCTTCGGTTGCCGCACCTCCACATGACGATGTCATGTCACTAGCGGCTTCGGCTAACCTCTTCAACGAAGAGGTGGAGGACGAGGCCCCGCTCACTCCCGAAGAGGCTTCCCACTCCTCTGCTCAGGGTTCGCTGCTGGACGAGGACGCCTCTATGGCGGCCATTATTCGTGCGGCCCTGACACGCTTACAGCTTCCGGTTCCGCAGGCCGACCCGGTTCAGGCTAGCGCCTTTTTCAGGCGTAGCCCTGCCACTGTCCCCCTCACTGTTCCTCCTTCAGAGGAGTACCTGAGGGAGCTCCATGCATGCTGGAGGGACACCAAGGCCCTCTCCCACTCCGGCTCTGATGCCCGGACCTTGGCTGCCGTGCAGGATCCGGCGAGAGTGGGGCTGGGTCGCATGCCACCAATTGAGCCCACCATCGCCTCCCTGATTCTGGCTCCTGATGAGGCTCTAGTCTAAGGCCTGATGCCTGATGCCAGGTGCCCTCGGCCTCAGTGCAGGGTCACAGACGAACTGCTCTGTAGGGCCTACGACCACTGTTCGAAATGGGGGGGAGCCAGGGGGAGCTTGGCTCCCCCGAAGAGGGAGGGAGCTCCCCTGGGGAGCTCCCTCCCTCTTCGGGGGAGCCAAGCTCCCCCTGGCTCCCCCCCATTTCGAACAGTGGTCGTAGGCCCTACAGAGCAGTTCGTCTGTGACCCNTACTTATAGTGAAAACCACCCTTGAATGATGGGATGGTAGACTAAAAGCTTTAGGAATACAAACTACAACATATAATAAGTACCCTGTATCAAGACAAAACAAGTGAAATTTGACCTTTTTAGAGAGATTCAGCAAAACAAAAACACTTCTGGGGTCATTTGGGTGGATTTTCCATATCTCTGGCCCCCGTTGCTCGATCGAGGGGAACTCCCACATACTCCTTATTTGGTAATGTGTGTGTGTGAGACTGCCGCATAGCCAAGACCGGAAGCTGCGATAACTCTGGTGGCTACCATTAGCAGCTAACTTTTACTCTCCAATTTTTGTATAAAAATGGAATTATGGATTATAAATTAAAAAAATGATTACCGAGAAACATTATCAACCTATGGATTAACCGATTAAGCCGCGTTTTTTCTCATTTTAATGCCATTGAACAAGTCTTTTGATCAGATTGACAGCTACGGTGAGACGATCTCCCATAAAAGCTCAGTAAAGGTACGTGTTGTGATGTCTGTGTTTGCTTCCCCTGTCAAGAGTTTGGATCACTCAGTGATGATATATATACCTAAATAATCTTTGGAGCCTCAGCTTTAATCTGATATCTTGTATGTGCAGCTACGATAAGTAATAAGGGTATCTTTTATCTTGAGTTCTGTGCCAAAGTGCGTTAGTATTTTTCGCTCAGGGGTCATTTAGATGCTTCTTATGAGACTTGTGTTTTGTTTTGGTAAAAATGGTTTGTATCGTTAGTTAGCTGAGATTATTCCCGTTAATCTGGTATTACACATTAATAGGTTCTTAAATATTAAGACTCCC